>NW_011483711.1:116999-127437 GCF_000754665.1 Bison bison bison | reverse complement strand
TCACTTCATGGGAAATAGATGGGGAAACAGTGGAAACAGTGTCAGACTTTATTTTGGGGGGCTCCAAAATCACTGCAGATGGTGATTGCAGCCATGAAATTAAAAGATGCTTACTCCTTGGAAGGAAAGTTATGACCAACCTAGATAGCATATTCAAAAGCCGAGACATTACTTTGCCAACAAAGGTTTGTCTAGTCAAGGTTATGGTTTTTCCTATGGTCACGTATGGATGTGAGAGTTGGACTGTGAAGAAGGCTGAGCGCCGAAGAATTGATGCTTTTGAACTGTCGTGTTGGAGAAGACTCTTGGGAGTCCCTTGGACTGCAAGGAGATCCAACCAGTCCATTCTGAAGGAGATCAGCCCTGGGATTTCTTTGGAAGGAATGATGCTAAAGCTGAAACTCCAGTACTTTGGCCACCTCATGGGAAGAGTTGACTCATTGGAAAAGACTCTGATGCTTGGAGGGATTGGGGACAGGAGGAGAAGGGGACGACAGAGGATGAGATGGCTGGATGGCATCACTGACTCGATGGACGTGAGTCTGAGTGAACTCCGGGTGTTGGTGATGGACAGGGAGGCCTGGCGTGCTGCAGTTCATAGGTTCACAAAGAGTTGGACACGACTGAGCGACTGAACTGAACTGAACTGAACCACTGGTCAACTTCTTTTTGATTGTGCTTTATCATGTAGGACAAATGCTTTGTCAGGAAAATAGATTGAGTACCCTTGTTGTTTATATCCCTACTCCTCCTTGGTTAGCCAATGTAAAATCTAGAGCCATGTGAATCAATAGGACTATATTTCTAATGACCAATCAGCAGTAATAGATTATAAAGAATTAAGGCAGCTATGGATTTGTTCTAAAGAGTTAACCAAGTCTTTCAGCTAATAGAACTGCAACTTCATTTCATGGAAGTTTTACCCAAATCATGGTGCTTCATTCATGCCAGGGATAGTGGAACCTATTCTTCTGTGAAAGTTATTAAATCATGGGTTACAGTCTCCTATACCACAAAAGCCACACCAACTGTGTAATGACTTTAGGTATGCATTGGTTCCACAAATGAAAAAGGTGCCTCCATAATTTATCATACCTTCTTCCTCAAAGATGCAAATTTCACCTAGATATACACTGGTAGAAAATCATACCTGATTCTATGATTTAGGTGGCTGAAAAAGGTGACTGACTCTCCTCTTTATTTGCATGTTCCAGGCTATGGGTTACACAAGCAAGATAGGGATGAAAATCTACAGCCTTTTAAGCAGCCATGGAGGTAAAACCAAAGATAGTCTGAGTGGGAAAGGGCCCTTCACATTCTGCAAAGTTTCTGAAATAGGGCTTGATTTTGGAGAACAGTGACAGGTGTAAGGGTAAATACAACTTAAAAATAAGAGGCTTATTTTTCCCTGTGAAAATATAGGAGATTTCTCCTCCCACCCTCTTCTTAGAGCATTTACTATGGAAAATTTTAAGTTCTTTCTCTAACTCTAAAATGCACACAAATCTTTCTAAAAGTTAAATAAGCTTCTTACCAGCTTTATAATGGAGGAATGTGTTTCTCAAGGACCTGAAAGCCATCTCTCTGAACTACAGTCATCAAGGAAGCAAGTGAATGCAATATGTGCCTCCCTCCAAAACTGTCTTATAGATGTGAGAAGTTTATTTTTCCTTTAGATAAAGCCAATTTGCAAACAGAGATGGCCACCTCAATTACCACATGAATCTGAGATGAACTATGAGTAGAAAATGGTGCCTTAAATTCTCTTACTTGGTGACTAGTTATCATTTATCTCAAGAACAAGTATGTAACAAATCATATCTGCTCAGCTATATAAATAAATGACACTTTCTGTATGATCTCCTACCAGATTTTCTTTGATGCAAGTTACAATCCAGATTAGTTATTATTCAACAATAAAAGTATTTTCTTTCTCTTCTACCTTTGTGGAGAAGTTTTCTGGACTGGGAGATTTTGTTTTTAATTACATTTCTCCAATACAGGCAAATGAGTTGCCACAGGAAATGGTCAACTGACCAACACGTAAATGTGGTTGAGTACTAGAAATAGTCAGTCTTGCCTGAATTACTGTCCAAAATAACAGTATTTTACAAGAGCCTCAGCAGAAGGTCACATAGGAACATTAGGTGTTCATGACTATTTCTTATCTTGCAGGACAAAAGCACAATGAAAGTCAATATGTTATCAGAACTTTGAGGATACACACTCAGGGAAAGCAGATCACTACCTCAAGCATAAAATACAAAGAAGAGTGTTTCTTTACCTTTTTTTGAAAATAATCTTCACATCCAAAATCATTTTCTCTATAGTCCACATTCCTCTAGGACATCAAATCTGTATTCAGTAAAATCTGTGTATGTGTGTATATAGAATATATATTTTAGTGAGCTCTAAATCTGTTTTCAATGATATAACTGTTCAAAATAATAACTGTGCAAAATAATATATTTTAATGACAATTATATTTGTTTTAAAGCTTAGCCTTTTAAAAGAATTTTGTCTGGTATACTGAAAGACAATATTTATAATATGTTGATTTTATATCTTAATTTGTGTACTTTGAAAGACAAATTTATTTATAAGTAGGTGAGAATGTAGCAATTAAAACAAGGGGATTGTATTGTGACTAGGTTCTTTATTGTCTCTGTCTCTTTTGAATTCTGGTCTTTAGAATTTCTGAAGATTAAAAGAAGAAAGATTACTAAATAATTCCCTAAATACTGTATGAATCCATGCATTCTGAAGTCAATTAGTATATTTACACTTATTAGGAGAAAAACTACCTTTTTTCTCTACCCTTTTAAGTTCATTACTAGGACTGCTGTAACAAGAGGCAGATTAACAAGAGAAAAGCATACAGATTTATTTAATTTTTACATGACATGGGAACCTCATAAGGAAATGAAGGCATGAAGAAATAGATAAACCCAAGTGATTTTTTTCAGCTATATTAAAATATAATTGACATATAACACTGTGCAAATTTAAAGTGTACAATGTATTGATTTGATATACATATATTGCTCTATGATTACTGCCATAGTGTTAGCTAACACCTCCAGTAATGGGGAGATTTGATTAAGGGTACAAATCTGATTGTATATATGGAAAGACTGAAAAGTCATGGAAAGATGTCATAGGACAAAGGTGAGCTAAGTGTAGTAAACTGGAAGTGGAAGAGTGTGATCAGTAAGGCCAGTTCATTCAGATTCCTCTGTGTCTCTTCATCTTTGAAGATAAGGATGACCCGTTCCTCCAGGTTGGGTAGGGCACCTCTCATTTGAGGGCTTTATGATCTGCTTCAGAGAAAATCAGAAAGTCTCTCCTGCACAAGCCATTTCTCAAATTCTTTTAGCATGAATATTCAATATGGCAGGTGCTATATTTGGGGACAGAGTTCTCATCCTAGGCCGTAACTTCAACACAGAAGCTCCAAAAGACCATACTTAACAGAATCACTTGAGGCTCTTACAAATTTCAACTTGTCTAGTTAATGAGTTTCAAATGGGGCAGGCTATGACTTCAGGGAATAACAGGCATTGGCCTAAGTTCTACACCTGAAACTAAGTCAATTATACTTAGATTTTTTATTTTTTTTTTTTTAAAGACATTGGTTCCTCCATCTGGGATTCAAGGCTCAGCCAGCCAACTACTGATTGCCTAATCTGTATGTACCCTTCTGAAGGATTATATGTGAGAGTCACTCATATCACAAATTCTCGTATGATTGAATTTAGAATCAGACAGGAAACTAAATAAAGAGAAGTCTAAATGGTTGAACCTGAGTCCCCTGGAGAGACGCTCTTTATACATCTTCTGTTGAGGATTTGATAGTCTTCTCATGTAATTTGTAGGAGAGAAAGCCAGGACAAATTCAGAGCTCAGAGGATACGTGTCTTGAAGCCTCTGCCTTTAATAAGATACTCTGGGGTATCAGTTTTCTGCTCTCAGTATGATTTCCAACCAGAAAGAAAAAAGGATGTCTTGCTTTTCCTATAAGTAGGCTACAGAAATACTGATTCCCATAGGCATAGAGACCATCACAGTCCAGATGAGAGCCCACCATGGAAAGACCAGAGCGACAGGAAATCTGAGTCAGAAAAAGCCCGGAACACGGTAATGTCCACTACGGTTGCTCTCAAGTTTTTCTTCTCTCTTTCCTAGTCCCTGTCTTTCCCTCAGCTAATCCACCCTTCTTTTCCTGTCTATTCATCAACTTTCTATCTGCTGGAGATTGAGCTCCCTGACCTAGGACCACATTTTCCATACACTGAGGCCTTTGTGCTTGGTTACTCTGAGCAGCAACTTGGGAAGAATCTCTAACCTCAGTTAGTTATGCTGACTTTGGGATCAGGCATATCTTACATCTTGGGTTCAAGCTCCACACTGGCCTGGGCTCCAGCAGTGCAATGAAACCTGGGCCCAGCAGGTGGAAGTGTAACGGTCAAGGTGGATGGGGAAAGTATACCCACCCAGAGTAGATAGCTGATGGTCGAGAGTACACCAGAGCAGGTCAGAGTACACCAAAGAACATACTAAACAGCAGATAATGGTAACTCAGATGAAACCCTCCTCTTATAGGATGTCATACCACACATACTACAAAAAGTTCAGTTTTTTCCTATTAATAATTCCCCTTGACCCCAACAAATACTGATGATGTGAAGCACACAGATAGAGAGGGGTAGAAGTCTAAACAGGTTTGAGGGAAAATATCTGAATTCAAAAAGTTCCAAGTTTCCTCCAACTTTCATCATTCCCCTGTCCAGGTGCCTGTCTAGACACCAATGGTCTTTCTGCCACTTTTCACTAAGTATTCAATTCCTACTCCACCCCATCTGCATTTGGTCATGAAGAATACTCCCACAGTCAGTGAATAGAGGAAATATTGAGCCTCTCTCCATATCATTTTCAATATTCCATCAATCCCAGTATTTATGCAATTAACCAACATTTAAAAAACTTAAATACATGTAAGGGCAACAAGACTTTAGGTACCCTATGTTATATGTTACAGACCTCCTTCTCCAAAGAATGGCCTAGACAGCTATTTCCTTACAAAGAATATGGCAAAGCTGGACACATGTCAAGTTCCTGAGCCCAAATTGCAACTCTATGTCTTACACCTCTATGACCTTAAGAACGTTTTGTAAGTTTTCTGTGTCTCATCCATAAAAAGGTCTGTGTACAGACTGTTTCATAAACAAATAGAATCACACAACCCAGCTGGCCTCCTGCCCTACTGCTGCATCACATAGGCCCAACTTCCAGGACCAAAGTTTTTCAGATTTGGACCCTCAGCTAACAATTCCCTGATATCTTCTGCAGAATCTGGCATGTTCTTTGGTGTAGAGTTAGAAACACAAATGAACATTGTGGTCAGCTGTAATTTAAAAAGTCAGTCTGGAATGATACAAGCAATTATCCACTTAATTCATCCAGAAAATTCCAAACACTTGGAGACGTTTTCAAATTCTAGAAGATAATGATAGAAATTATTGTCATTTGTTGTGTCTGTTATTTTGCTAGTGAAGACAGTAGAGGAAGTACTCACTGTGACAGGATTTAAACTCACAGATGAGAGAGACTCATTAAAATATTTTTTTTTTCAGCAAGTTGCTCTCATTGTTCACTGAATCAGTTAATTTGGGTCATTCTGAACTGCAAATTCAGCTACTAGACAGACAGATACAATCTGGATCTAAGTTCTGCTATGACTCATAGTCATAAGGATTTAAGAAAGAATGAATAAATAAACTGAATAAATTAATGTTCAGGAAAAAATGAATGACCAAGTGAATGTTATAGGCTTTAACAGCCTTTCCAGTATGATCTGAAATAGGCCAGTAGGCATCAGATACATTAAGTACACTACTGGTTACACAAAACTGAGACAATCTGTACACACACATGCAAACATATACATACACAAAACATATACATACACATATGCCATTCTTGGAAAGGGCAATGGCACCCCACTCCAGTACTCTTGCCTGGAAAGTCCCATGGATGGAGGAGCCTGGTGGGCTGCAGTCCATGAGGTCGCTAGGAGTCAGACACGACTGAGAGACTTCACTTTCACTTTTCACTTTCAAGCATTGAAGAAGGAAATGGCAACCCACTCCAGTATTCTTGCCTGGAGAATCCCAGGGACGGGGGAGCCTGTTGGGCTGCCGTCTATGGGGTCGCACAGAGTTGGACACGACTGAAGTGACTTAGCAGCAGCAGCAGCAGCATGCCATTCTTTGCTTCCCACTTTGTTGTCTTCTTAGCGCTGAATCCTTATCAAGCTTATGATTCTGCAATCTTTCCCAAAGAAATTAGCTAAACAGTCTATCCAATTCACTTCATTTTTATTCAACATATTTGCTGTGGAAGACCAAACATATGTGCTTTTCACTGGACCAAGAGTTATGGCATGGAGATACAAAGTAATATAGAGCATAATCACTCTCTTCAAGGAACTGTAGTATTATTGTTTGGGAAGGAAAAACAAAGAAATGTGCCATATACATTCTAACCACTAACTGCCAAAAGAAGACAGTGATTCAGCAAAGGCATAAAATAAAGGGAGTTGCTTACGGTGGGTGAGCTAATGAATTAGCACAGAGTGGAAGTATATCTGTTGAGGTCCTCCCAGAACAGATACTTTGGTAGTAGTAGCATTACATGAGACTGGGGGAGAGGGAGAGGAACCTGTGAAAGACGAAGAGCAAGGACATAGAATTGGGCTGGAAAAGCCTTCAGACCAGACATAACACTGCTAACAGGAAAGAGGGAAGGAAAGCAGAATCGTCTAGGGAGGGTTTCAGACTACACTACAGACCTGACAAGGATTATCCAACCCTTGGATGGGTTGGGAGCTCTGGGGCAATGACTGACCCTCAGACAAGGCAAAAATGGTCAAAATGTGGTATCTAAGGTATGCTCGGTCATTGCCTGGGAAGTTTGGCCTCCGCTAAAGCTGCAGGTATTTTCAAAACATCAACTGGAAGCTGTCAGCAAGCTCATCATTTTCAGCTGCATGTTGAGTTCTTTCTCCCAATTGGAGCACCTCACTGGCTGCTACATGAGGAGAATCAGCATATTTAAGAAAAACGTAAGAAAATGGAAGGCAAAAGTGCCAGATGAGAACAATAATGAAGACATAGGTTAAATCCTGGTGTAGTCACTTATTCACTCTGGTAAGACAAGATATTCCCATACTTCTCATTCTACATTAGAAAAATTAGGATATAATAATCTACCCAGAATGTTTTATGAAATGAAATGAAAAAATGACAATTTTAATTGAAATACAACACATAACCTTTTGTTATATTCAAATATACAACATAATGATTTGATACTTGTATATATTGCAAAATGATCACCAAATGAAAGCCAAGCCTTAAGTGAAAGTTGCTGCGTGGTAGAAAGACCTGATGTCTCCAGACATAGGGAACAGACTTGTGGACACAGTGAGGGAAGGAGAGGGTGGGACAAATTGAGAGAGTAGCATTAACATATATACACAACCATGTATAAAATAGACAGCTAGTGGGAAGCTGCTGTATAACACAGGGAGCTCAGCTCAGTGTTCTGTGATGATGGGGTGGGAGAGGGAGGCTTGAGAGGGAGGGAAATATATAGTTATGACTGTTCTGTGATGTTGTACGGCCGAAACCAACACAATATTGCAAAACAATTATCCTCTAATTAAAAATTTTAAAATATAAATGTGAAGAATAAAAGAAATGTGGATTTTCTATCCCATAAATTAGCAAATAAAAATAGATAAATCATGACCATACCAAAAAAAAAAAAAAGACCCAGTGTCTTGAGGTTTTATAGAATTGAGGTATACAGACTGGGGACTTGGACGAGTTATATAATTTATGATAGTCAAATTTCTAATTCACAGAAGGTACTCAGCAATATCCTCCTTATCCTTTCTTCACATATCCAAAATTCAGATACACACACACGCTCACATACATGCACACAGAGTCACACTCTGTCATCTTTTAATCTTGTCCCAGAGAGTCAAATTGACAATAGGTGTTAATGCATAGTGTCAATAATAAAAAGCTAAAGAAAGATAAAATGATATTATTAGGAAGTTATGAATTCTAAAAGGGTTTTGGAGTGGAAGATTGGAAAACAGGGAAGAGAAGACAAATGCTGAAACAGCTTCCCAGCAACTCTGCCATGATTTACAAAACATGCACAGAGCATTGCTGATAAAGCAGTGCCCAGTTGAAGGAGACAGAACAAATTCAGGGTCTGCACAAATTAGCAAATTTCTTCCGTGTCTTTAAAACAGAATGTCACCTATGGAAAAATAATTATTTGAAACAGAACACTAGAAGGGGAAGCAAACTTATAGACATTTGATAAGGACATACGTGAAATCTAAATAGGAGTCACACTCCTATTTAGTGTGGAGTAAATACATAAAAGTGGATCCCTTTCTCCATAGTTGGGTGTAGAAGAGAAGTTTCAGGTACATTGCTATATTTTTTTCTAGGAAAAATCCTTTCTAAATGGCCTTGAGGAACCACAGCACCATCACTGAGTTCATCCTCCTTGGGCTGTCTGCTGATCCCAAAGTCCAGATACTGCTCTTTGTGCTTTTCATGGGGATTTACTTCCTAACCATCATGGGGAACCTGATTCTGCTGCTGGTGATCAGAGCTGATTCCCATCTCCACACACCTATGTACTTCTTTCTGAGTCACCTCTCTTTCCTGGATCTTTGCTTCTCTTCAGTCACAGTTCCCAAGCTCCTGGAGAACCTCCTATCTAAAGAGAAAATTATTTCAAAGGAGGGCTGCCTGACTCAAGCCTTCTTTGTGTTTGACATTGGAGGGACAGAAGTCTTCTTGCTCTCAGTGATGGCCTATGATCGCTATGCTGCCATCTGCCACCCTCTGCTCTACAGTCAGGTGATGAGCAGCCAGCTCTGTGTGAGGTTGGTATGGGCTTCATGGGGCCTGGGTTTTCTGGATGCAGTTTTCAACATCCCTCTGGCTATGAACTTGAACTTCTGTGAGAACCATATCATCTCCCACTATACCTGTGAACTGCCCTCTCTCTTCCCTTTGTCCTGCTCTGATATTTCCACCAATGTCACTGTCCTGACAGGCTCCACACTGCTACATGGCTTTGGTACCTTCTTCCTGATCTTATTCTCCTACACACGCATTGTTTCCACCATCCTGAGCATCAGCTCCACCACAGGCAGGAGCAAAGCCTTCTCCACCTGCTCCTCCCACCTCACTGCAGTGAGCTTCTTCTATGTCTCAGCTTTCCTCCATTATCTTATGCCAACCTCAGGTTCACCTCTGGAGCTGATCTTCTCCATACAGTATGGTGTAGTTACTCCGCTAGCGAATCCCCTCATCTATAGCCTCAAAAACAAAGAAGTAAAGACAGCTCTGAGAAGAACCCTGGGGAAATGTTTGCAATGGTAGAGGTAGCAAGCTGTAAAGAGAAGAGAAATCAGGGTCATTTGTAGAGATGTGGATGGACCTAGAGACTGTCATACAGAGTGAAATAAGTTAAAAAGAGAAAAACAAATACCAAACTATTGTTGTTCAGTCACCCAGTCATGTCCAACTCTTTGTGACCCCATGGACTGTAGTACACTAGGCCTCCCTGCCCTTCACCATCTCCTGGAGTTTGCCCAAGTTCATGTTCATTGCATCAATGATGCTGTCCAGCCATCTCACCCTCTGATGCCCTCTTCTCCTTCTGCCCTCAATCTTTCCAAGCATCAGGGACTTTTCCAATGAGTTCTCTGTTCACATCAGAAAACCAAAATACTGGAGCTTCAGCTTCAGCATCAGTCCTTCCAGTGAATGTTCAGGGTTGATTTACCTTAAGATTGACTGGTTTGATCTCCTTGCTGTCCAACAGACTTTCAGGAGTCTTCTCCAGCACCAGAGTTTGAAAGCATCAATTCTTTGGTGTTCTGCCTTCTTTACTGTCCAGTCTCACAACCATATGGGACCACTGCGAAGACCATAGCTTTGATGATATGGACCTTATTGGCAGAGTAATGTCTCTGCTTTTCAGCATGTTGTCTAGGTTCGTTATCACTTTTCTATCAAGAAGCAATCATCTTCTGATTTCATGGCCGGAGTCACCATCCACAGTGATTTTGGAACCCAAGAAGAGGAAATCTGTCACAACTTCCACCTTTTCCCCTTCCATTTGCCATGCAGTAATGGGGCCGGATGCCATGATCTTGGGTTTTTTAATACTTAGTCTTAAGCCGGCTCTTTTTACTCTCCTCTTCCACAATATCATATATTAATGAATGTATGTGGAATTGAGACACAGATGTAGAGAACAAACACATGCATATCAAGGGGGAAACTGGGGGTTGTGATGCATTGGGAGATTGGGATTGACACATATACACTATTGA
>NW_011483711.1:116607-116899 GCF_000754665.1 Bison bison bison | reverse complement strand
ATGACTATAGCATGCCAGGCCTCCTGGTCCATCATCAACTCCCAGAGTTTACTCAAACTCATGTCCATTGAGTTGGTGATGCCATCCAACCATCTCATCCTCTGTTGTCCACTTCTCCTCCTGCCCTCAATCTTTACCAGCATCGGGATCTTTTCAAATGAGTCAGTTCTTCATATCAGGTGGCCAAAGTATTGGAGTTTCAGCTTCAGCATCAGTTCTTCCAATGAATATTCAGGACTGATTTCCTTTAGCATGGACTGGTTGGATCTCCTTGCAGTCCAAGGGACTCTCA
>NW_011483711.1:115233-115505 GCF_000754665.1 Bison bison bison | reverse complement strand
CCTTTATCAAGAAGCTCTTTAGTTCTTCTTTGCTTTCTGCCATAAGGGTGGTATCATCTGCATATCTGAGGTTATTGCTATTTCTCCCAGCAATCTTGATTCCAGCTTGTGCTTCATCCAGCCCACCTTTTCTCCTGATGTACTCTGCATATAAGTTAAACAAGCAGGGTGACAATATACAGCCTTGATGTACTCCTTTCCCAATTTGGAAACTGTCTGTTGTTCCATGTCCAGTTCTAACTGTTGCTTCCTGACCTGCATACAGATTTCTC
>NW_011483711.1:108505-115133 GCF_000754665.1 Bison bison bison | reverse complement strand
ACTAGTGTGTGAGATGAGTGCAATTGTGCAATAGTTTGAGCATTCTTTGGCATTGCCTTTCTTTGAGACTGGAATGAAAACTGACCTTTTCAAGTCCTGTGGCCACTGCTGAGTTTTCCAGATTTGCTGGCATATTGAGTGCAGCACTTTTAGAATTTGAAATAGCTCAACTGGAATTCCATCACCTCCACTAGCTTTGTTCATAGTGATGCTTCCTAAGGCCCACTTGACTTCACATTCCAGGATGTCTGGTTCTAGGTCAGTGATCACACCATCGTGATTATCTGGGTTGTGAAGATATTTTTTGTATAGTTCTTCTGTGTATTTTTGCCACCTCTTCTTAATATCCTCTGCTTCTCTTAGGAACATACTATTTCTGTTCTTTATTGAGCCCATCTTTGCATGAAATGTTCCCTTGGTATCTCTAATTATCTTGACGAGATCTCTAGTCTTTCCCATTCTATTGTTTGCATCTATTTCTTTGTATTGATCACTGAGAAAGGCTTTCTATTCTCTCTTCATTATTCTTCAGTACTCTGCATTCAAACGGGTATATCTTTCCTTTTCTCCTTTGCCCTTTTCGGTTCTCTTCTTTTCACAGATATTTGTAAGGCCTCCTTAGACAATCATTTTGCCTTTTTGCATTTCTTTTCCTTGGGGATGGTCTTGATCCCTGCTTCCTGTACAATGTCACGAACCTGCTATGTATAAAATAGGTAATGAGAACACACTGTACAGCACAGGAAACTCTACTCAATGCTCTATGATGACCTAATGGGAAGGAAATCCAAAAAAGAAAAGATATGTGTATATGTATAGTATAGCTGATTCACTTTGGAGTACAGTAGAAACTAACACAACATTGTAAAGCAACTGTACTTCAACAAAGCAATTTTTAAGTAAAAAATAAGAAATAAATAAAAATTTTTAATAAGAGATGATAAATTAAGAAAGAACTATAGGCTTCAGGATATCTGGTGAGTTAACACTAAAAGCTTCTAGCGGTCCTCTGTTTTAGATGCTGAAAGATGCCACAGAAAAGCATAAGAAAGACGCATGAAGATACTTTGAGGGTGGGGTCAGGATGGGAGAAGACAGTTCAGATTCAATCCTGCTCAAAGGCATATCAATGGAAATATAGTTATCTTGGCCAAAAGTTGTACTTAATCATAATTTATTTCTCTATCATTTCACTGATACCGAGTAAAGTTGGCTCAGACGGTAAAGCATCTGTCTACAATGCGGGAGACCCGGTTTGATCCCTGGGTCGAGAAGATCCCCTGGAGAAGGAAATGGCAATCCACTCCAGTACTCTTGCCTGGAAAATCCCATGGACAGAGGAGCCTGGTAGGCTACAGTCCATGGGGTCACAAAGAATCAGACACGACTGAGCGACTTCACTAGTGACTAGTAAATTTGTATGTGTACTGAATTATTTTTTGGAATTAAATGAACAGAAAGGCAATGAAAAACATAAGATTTCACCAAAAGTGTTGAATTTCAGGGAAAGAAAAGTTATCAACTTAGGGCTTATGGAGGGGTTGGAGCTTTGAATGGGAAGCCTTGCAGATTAAAAAAAGTGCTATGTTCTGCCCAGAGTGACTGTCATGTGAGTGACTTGGGTGATGCCAAGAACTCTGCTTTTCTATTACATGAAAGTTGGAATTTGAGGGGGAATGTTGCACATTCAAGATAACACAAGAAAATTTAGCCTTTCCAGCATCTCACCTTCTTTAAAGCACTGGTTTTCTCTAGTTTGTCCGCTTGGAGAATGCAAGGGTTTTTAGTCTTCCTTCTCATTATTTTAGCAAGAATTTATGAAATATAAAATACGTGTTATATGACACAGCAACTTTGTATTTCCTGAGCATTTTTACATGCTACTTATGATTTTACTCGAAATACATTGCGTTTTAAAGTCATGATAACTTGGAATCATCCAGTGCTATTTTCTGTATAGCGATAATGAGAATTATTATAGTCATGGACATGGTTAATAGATTAAAACACTTTATAGTTCCATTTAACTTTATTTTTCCACAAGTGAAATATGTTTACTGAATCATGTACTAAGTAACAACACATCTGTTATTTCTAATTTTTTGAAGTTGTAATAAGAAAGCATCACGGTCATCCAAGTCTATGCCCCAGCCAGTAATGCTAAAGAAGCTGAAGTTGAATGGTTCTGTGAAGACTTACAAGACCTTCTAGAACTAACCAAAAAAAAAAAAAAAAGATGTCCTTTGCATTGTAGGGGATTGGGATGCAAAAATAGGAATTCAAGAGATACCTGGAGTAATAGGCAAGTCTGGCTTTAGAGTACAAAATGAAGAAGGGCAAAAGCTAAGAGAGTTTTATGAAGAGAACACACTGGTCATAGCAAACACCCTATTCCAACAACACAAGAGACAGCTCTACATAAGGACATCACCAGAAATTAACTGAAATTAACTGATTATATTCTTTGCAGCCAAAGATGGAGAAGTTCTATTTAGTGAGCAAAAACAAGACCAGGAGCTGACTATGGCTAGGATCATGAACTCCTTATTGCAAAATTCAGGCTTAAACTGAAGAAAGTAGGGGAAACCACTGGGCCATTCGGGTATGATCTAAATCAAATCCCTTATGATTATACAGCAGAGGTGACAAATAGATTCAAGGGATCAGATCTGGTAAACAGACAGCCTGAAGAACTATAGACAGAGGTTTGTAACACTGTACAGGAGGCAGTGACCAATACCGTCCCAAAGAAAAGGAAATGCAAAAAGGCAAAATGAGGAGGCCTTACAATAGCCAAGGAAAGAATAGAAGTGAAAGGCAAATGAGAAAGGGAAAGATATACCCATTTGAATGCAGAGTTCCAAAGAATAGCAAGGAGAGATAAGAAAGCCTTCTTAAGTGAACAATGCAAAGAAATAGAGGAAAACAATAGAATGGTAGAATGGGAAAGACTAGATTTCTTCAAGAAAATTAGAGATACCAAGGGAACATTTCATGCAAGGAAGGGCACAATAAAAGACAGAAATAGCAAGGACCTAACAGAAGCAGAAGATATTAAGAAGAGGTGGCAAGAACACACAAAAGAACTGTACAAAAAAGGTCTTAATGACAGGGATAAGTATGATAGTGAGGTCACTCACTTAGAGCCAGACATGCTAGAGTGTGAAGTTAAGTGGGCCTTAGGAAGCATTACTACAAACAAAGCTAGTAAAGGTGATGGAATTCCAGCTGAGCTATTTCAAATCCTAAATGATGATCCTGTGAAACTGCTGTACTCAATACGTCAGTAAATTTAGAAAACTCAGCAGCGGCCACAGGACTGGAAAAGGTTAATTTTCATTCCAATCCCAAAGAAGGGCAATGCCAAAGAATGTTCAAACTACCACACAATTGCACTCATTTCACATTGTACCAAGGTAATACTCAAAATCCTTCAAGCTAGGTTTCAACAGAACATGAACCAAGCAAACTGAGAACTTCCAGATGTACAAGCTGGATTTAGAAAAAACAGAGGAACCAGAGATCAGTTTTCCAACATCCATTGGATTATAGAAAAAGCAAGAGAATTCCAAAGAAACATCTACTTCTTCTTCACTGACTACGCCAAAGCCTTTGACTGTGTGGATAACAACAAACTGTGGAAATTTCTTCAAAAGATTGGAATACCAGACCACCTGACCTGCCTGCTGAGAAACCTGTATGCAGTTATAACTAGACATGGAACAATGGACTGGTTCCAAATTGGGAAAGGAGTACACCAAGGCTGTATATTGTCACCCTGCTTATTTAACTTATATGCAGAGTACATGATGTGACATGCCAGGCTGGATGAAGCACAAAGTGGAATCAAGATTGCTGGAAGAAATATCAATAACCTCAAATATGCAGATGATACCACCCTTACGGCAGAAAGTGAAGAAGAACTAAAGAGCCTCTTGATGAAGGTGAAAGAGAAAAGTGAACAAAAATGGTTTAAAACTCAACATTCAAAAAAATATTTCATGGCATCTGGTCCCATCACTTCATGGCAAACAGATGGGGAAGCAATGGAATCAGTGAAAGACATTATTTTCTTGGGCTCCAAAATCACTGTGGATGGTGACTGCAGCCATGATATTAAAAGACACTTGCTCCTTGGAAGAAAAGCTATGACAAACCTAGACAGTACTTTGCCAACAAAGTTCTGTATAGTCAAGCTATGGTTTTTCCAGTAGTCATGTATGGATGTGAGAGCTGGACCATAAAGAAGATTGAGCATTGAAAAACTGATGTCTTTGAACTGTGGTGTTGGAGGAGGTTCTTGAGAGTCCTTTGGACTACAAGGAGATCAAACGAGTCAATCCTAAAGGAAATACTCATTGGATACTGATTGGAAGGACTGATGCTGAAGCTGAAGCTTCAATACTTTGGCCACCTGCTGGGAAGAGCCAACTCACTGGAAAAGACCCTGATGCTGGGAAAGACTGAAGGCATGAGAAGAGATGAGGACAACAGTGGACAAGATGGTTGGATGGCATCACCAACCCAATGGACATGAGCAAACTCCGGGAGATGGTGAAGGACAGGGAAACCTGGCATGCTGCCATTCATGGGGTTGAAAAGAGTTGGACATGACTGAGTGACTGAACAACAACTCTTTCTCCAAATGTATGTGTGAGCTGAGATCTCACTATTTTAAGAGACCTAATATGACCCAGAGACATCCCCTCTATCACCCCTTTAAGACACATTTCCTCCAGTTTTAGAGACAAAAATAAATAAATAAATAAATAAACAGAGGGGGGGAAAAGCAGTGACTTTTATAATTAGCCCTGTTGTTATTTTCTCACTGTTGATCATCACTTGTTTACTCATTGGCAATGAGCAACCCAAACCCAAACAATGACCTTAGGATAGCAGTCATATAGGCATTGACTCTGGAGGAGGCATGTGGGAATTCTTCAGAAGATCTTGCTGATTCTTCTCACTGCACAGTTCCCTGACCTAGGAGGCTTGACTCCCATTCACACTCTTATATCCCGCCTCTTCTCCAATCCCAGCAGCACCCTCTCTGCTCTAGTTGCAGAGAAACCTAACAACCTCCTTGCATGTGACAAATGGGTGCTAAGTCACTTGAGTCATGTCTAACTCTTTGCAACTCTATGGACTGTGTAGCCTGCCAGCTACAGGGATTCTCTGGCAAGAACACTGGAGTGGGTTGCCATTTTCTCCTCCAGGAAATCTGCCCAACCTGCATCTCTTATGTCTCCTGCATTGACAGGCAGGTTCCTTACCACTAGTGCCACCTGGGTGTGTCCAAACCAGGTCTCTACCAAGATGACCAATTGACTTCTCCCCAGAAATTCACATACCCTTGCCATACCAAATAGGAATTAAACAGCCTGCTGTTTTTCTACCATCCCATCTTCCACCCTGTCAGCTTTTCCAGTTCTTCTCTTTCTGGTCCTGAGAGGCATAGGAGAAAGATCAGAAAGTCTACTGCTAAAGCAGAAGTCCAGCAAAGAAATAATATCTGCCCCTTTTGCTTGCAGACATCCATCCTCTGTTTATTGTAAGTGCTGCTCTTAGGACCCCATTCATTTTGGATTCTACAAAAAGAAAGTAACCCTTCCTTCCCCACAAAAAGAAAAGGAAATGTTGTCCTACCATGAACACTAAATTCTCAATATGGCCCAAAAACCCCTTCCCATTGGTTTAAGCCCTCAATTTTTTATATAACCAAGGAAGGAGCAGTGATAACTAACAGTTGTATCATAGGTCTCCTCTCTTACTAAGTCTTGCAAAGGGTGCCTGATGCCATTAATGGTAGAGATTATCAAATGGGTATTTATGTTGTGGAAAACAATATGAAAGCTCCTCAAAAAGCCAAAAATAGAACTACCATTTGATTCAGCAATATCATTTCTGGGTATAAGCTTAAAGGAAATGAAAGTAGAATATGAAGAGATTTATACAATCCTATGTTTACTGCAGCATTATTAAGAATAGCCAAGAAATGGAAATAATCTAAGTGTCTATCAACAGATAAATGGATAAAGAAGATGTTATATGTGTGTGTGTATCTGTGTGTATGTATAAAATGGAATATTATTCATCCACAAGAAAAAGGACAACCTGCCTGCCATTTTCAAAAATAAGGATGGATTTTGAGCACCTTATGCTAAGTGAGGTAAGTCAAACAGAGAATAACAAATACCGTGTGATGTCACTTTTATATGAAATCTATAAAAGCCAAACTCTTAAAATCAGAGAGTAAAATGATGATTACAAGAAATGGGAGGTGGGGTGATAGGACAAATATTGTTTAAGGGTACAAACTTTCAAATAGTAGTAAATAAATCCAAGAGATCTAAAGCATAGTAGAGTGAATATGAACAACAACATTGTATTATAATCATTACACCTCCTAAGAGACTAGAGGGAGAAGGCAATGGCACCCCACTCCAGTACTCTTGCCTGGAAAATCCCATGGACAGAGGAGCCTGGTAGGCTGCAGTCCATGAGGTCGCTAAGGAAGCAACTTCACTTTCACTTTTCACTTCCATGCATTGGAGGAGGAAATGGCAACCCACTGCAGTGTTCTTGCCTGGAGAATCTCAGGGACGGGGAAGCCTGGTGGGCTGCCATC
>NW_011483711.1:102091-108405 GCF_000754665.1 Bison bison bison | reverse complement strand
GACCAGATGGCTTCATGGGATAATTTTATTAAATATTTAGAGAAGAGGAAGGGTGGGCTGCCATCTATGGGGTCACACAGAGTCGGACATGACTGAAGCGACTTAGCAGCAGCAGCAGCAGCAGCAGCAAGAGACTAGAACTAATTATGCTGCTGCTGAGTCACGTCAGTCGTGTCCGACTCTGTGCAACCCCATAGATGGCAGCCCATCAGGCTCCCTCGTCCCTGGATTCTCCAGGCAAGAACACTTGAGTGGGTTGCCATTTACTGACCACTAAAATAGAAATAGAATATTTATGTAACATAATAGAAGTGCTAATAATCATTAAAATGACAACACTATTATAATAAATACACCAAATTAACATGTTCTATACCTTAAATTTATATGTTATATGTCAAAATAAAAAATAAACAACACACTCATAGACACAGAGAACAGACTGGTGGTTACCAGAGATAAGGAGGTAAGGGCTGGGTGAAGTAGGTGAAGACTTGAGGGTCAAAAGGTAGAAACTTCCAGTTATAAAATAAATAAGTCCTGGGGATGTAATGTACAGCATGGTAACTATTGTTAATAATACTATATTGTTTACTTGAAAGTCAAAGGCAGTAGATCTTAAAAGTTCTTATCACAAGAAAAATTGTAGCTCTATGTGTGGTGATGGATATTAACTATATTTACCATGGTGATAATTTTGCAATATATACAAATATCAGATCACTGCTGTACATCTGAAACTAATATAATGTTATGTCAATTACTTCTCAATAAAATAAAAAACAAGATTTGTTCTTTGGAAACATAAAGTAGATAAACTTCTGTCAAGTTTACTCAAGAAAAAAGAGAGAAGCACCAAAGAAACAATCTTAAGAATTAAACAGTATACTTAAATAACCTACTATAAATATCAAACATATTGAGAGGATAATATAAATGACATATGTCAATAAATTTGAAAACTTAGATAACTAAACTCCCATTAAAATGCAATTACCCAAAAGTGACTCAAGAAGACATAAGAATCTAAAAAGCTTTTTTAGAGTTGGAGAGCTGAGACTAAACCTCAGCCAGCTTTATATTTAAGTTAGAACTTTCAATAAAGTAAAAATGTCAGTCCTCTCCGGGTTGAACAATAGATTTAACTTAATTCCACAAGAAATCTCACCAATAATTTTTACAAAACTCAGCAAGCTAATTCTAATATTATATGGAAAGTGGTAAGTGAAAATCACTCAGCCATGTCTGAATCTTTGCGAACCCCATAGGCTATATAGTCCATGGAATTCTCCAGGTCAGAACACTGGAGATGGTAGCCTTTCCCTTCTCCAGGGAATCTTCTCACTATGGAAGATAGCCAGGTCTCCCACATCGTAGCCAAATTCTTTACCAGCTGAGCTACCAGGGAAGCCCACACCATAATCAAGTGGGATTTATTCCAGAGATGCAAGGATAATTCAACATCCACAAATCAATCAATGTAATATACCACCACACTAACAAATTGAAGAACAAAAATCATATGATCATCTCATAGATGCATAAAAATCATTTGATAGAATTTAACATCCACTCATGATTAAAAAAGAAACTCTCAGCAAAGTTGGTATACATGGAAAATGCCTCAACATATAAAGGCCATATATGGCGAGCCACAGCTAACATCATACTTAATGGTGAAAAACTGAAAGTTTTCCTCTAAATTCAGGAACAAGGCAAGAATACTCACTCTCACCAATTTTATTCAAAATAGTGTTGAAACTCCTAGCCAAAGCAACCAGGCAACAACAAATAAATTTTGCTAAATACTAACTAGATATATAAATAAAGAAAGGTTATCCAAATTGAACAAAAGAAACAAAACTACCTCTATCTGTAGATGACATGATATTTTATATAGAAAACCCTAAAACTCCACAAAAAAAAACTGTTAGGACACATAAACGAATTCCATAAACTTGTAGGACACAAAATCAATATATAAAAAATGTATAGCATCTCTGTACATTTATAATAAACTAGCAGAAAAAGAAATTAAGAAAACAATCCCATTTACAATTACATGAAAAAGAATAAAACACCTAAGAATAACTTTAACCAAGAGGCTGAAAACAAACTGTACAATGAAAGCTATAAGACATTGATGAAAGAAAATGACAAAAATGAATGGAAAGATAGTCCATAATCATGAAAAATTAATATTGTTAAAGTGTTCATAGTACCCAACACAATCTATATCTATATTGATTTTAACCTCTATTACAATGTCAATGGCATTTTTCACAGAAACAGAAGAAAAAAGTGCTAAAATTTATATGGAACCATAAAAGATCCTGCATAGCTAAAGCTATCTTGAGAAAGAAGAATAAAGCCAAAGGCATCATATTCCTGATTATAAACTATATTACAAAGCAATAGTAATCAAAACAGTATGATATTGGCATAAAAACAAGAATACAGAGATTAATGGCACTAAATAGAGAGCACAGAAATAAACCCACATATATGAAGTCTATCAATTTACAACAAAGAAGACAAGAATATATAGTATGAAAAGGATAGTCTCTTCAATTGGGAAAACTGGACAGCCACGTGAAAAGGAATGAAACTGGATCTTACACCATACATAAAAAATAAACTCAAAATGGATTAAAGATTTGAAAAAATCTTTATAAATATCATAAAATTTATAAAACCTGAAACCATAAAACTCATAGAAGAGAACATAAGAAAAAAGCTCCTTGACACTGGTCTTGGCAATGATTTTGCTGACATAACACCAAAAGCACAAACGACTAGCAAATATCAATAAGTGGAACTACATCAAACTAAAACATTTGCTCAGCCAAAGAAACAAAAAAAAAAAAAAATAAGGAGGCAACCAAAGTAATAGGAAAAAATACCTGTAAACCATATATTTGATAAGATGTTAACATTCAAAATATACAAATAACTCACACAACTCAATAACAGAAATCAAACAAATCAATTTTAAAGTGGGCCAAGGACTTGAATAGACACTTTTCCCAAAGAAGACATCCAAATGACCAATGTTCAATATCATTAATCATCAAGGAAATGAAAATCAAAACCACAATGAGATATCCCCTCATGCTTATCAGAATGGTTATCATTTAAAAGATGACAAATAATAAATGTTGGAGAAAAGGGAACACTTGTGCACTATTGGTGGGAATGTAAATTGGTTCACCCATTATGGAAAACAGTATGGAGGTACCTCAAAAAATTAAAAACATAATTACCATATGATCCAGAAATTCCACTTCTGGGTATATACCCAAAAGAAATGAAAATAAGATATCAAAAATACACGCACTCTCATGTTTATTGCAGCATTATTCACAGTAGCCAAGATATGGAAATAATCTAAAACTAAACTTCCAGCTTTAAGATGAATAAGTTTTGGGAATCTAATATGCAGCATAGTGACTGTACTTAATAACACTCTACCATATATTGAAAAGTGCTAAGAGAATAAATCTTGAATAGTCTCACCATAAGACCAACCAAAAAATTGTAATTATGACAGGTGAAGGATATGTCACCTAACATGATGTGGTTAAAAAAAAAGATACATGTATACATATAACTGAATCACTTTGCTATACACCTGAAACTATCACATTATTAATCACTATACTTCAATATAAAATATAACATTTTTTTTAAGTTTTTAAAATTCTAAACAGTTAGTTACCTGTTTAAGTTACATGGAATGATTTTTTTAAAAAACACACAGTGAAACAAATTACAATATATACTTGTATCAAACAATCACTTTGTACACTTTAAACTTACACAATATTATATGTCAATTACATCTCAATAAAGCTGGGAGGGGGGGAGATGCCTTTCTTATTCATTTCTCTCCAGTCTCTATCAGCCTAATAAGTGTTCTTTCTTTAGACTTTAAATAATTGCTTTAATTCGGAAATTTCAAATACTCCCCTGTGTCTCTTACAGCTTACCTTTCTAGCTAACAGGGAAACATGCAATTAGTGAGTCTGGAATTTGGCTTCAGGGTAAGCTTCAGAGAGTACAGGGCATTGACCCAGCTTCCCCTGGGTGCCAACCCAGCTCTTGGCTGTATAAGAACAGATGGCCCTCTGATTGGGTCTGTTAGAGAATTTTTTCCTTCAGTAGTATTCTTCAGAAGTATTCAGAATCTCAGACGAAATAAATGAAGATATAGCAGGTTACTGGATCTGAGACCATGTGAGGAAGTTCTAATGAACTATATACCTGTTCAGAATATGAGCTTCTTTTGAGAAATTGGTTTTGTCCTTCCACACAGTGGCCTGTATTGCAGAATAACACCGCTCTAGGTTAAGGGAGTCAAGAGGTAATCTTAATTTTGTGGCAATCCCAGTGTTTTTAAAGCTTGAACCATTCTAATAGCCAATTCTCACTTATAGCAAGAAGAAAAAGCTATCTGCTGTGGAGAGTCAGATTCTTGTGACATAGGTTCCCTTATAGGAAGACTTTACCTATGATGTGCCTACTTGAATGGGAAAACCTGAATACAGGAACTGGCTTTCCAGGAATAGCCAGGAGTATGGTAATATCTTCCAAAATATCTTGATATCCCCCCTCTATTTTTCCTTCCTAGAAATTTCTATGTGTTTTAATTTTGCTGACCATCTTCTCTTTTAGTTTAGTTAGAGATCGTATTTAGAAGAATGAGGAAGGGTGAGGCCCTTTTCTGTGATTCCCGTATCATATGATCCAAATAGTCGCTGCCTTCACCCACACAAAATGCGTAAGTTAGCACATGAGAGAAAAATATTATTCAGGAATGGTACACTCTTCTTGGCTGAGATGATGAACTCCCCAAGTTACATGGTCAGATCCATCTTGTGCATGGAAGTAGAAAAGTGGGAGCAATTTTCAGGATAGCCCTGTTCACAAATACATGAAATAACCAAGTTCCTAAAAAGAATAGAACAAATGTATCATTTCACTTTGCTTGAGTAGATCCCAAGAAGACATCTGCTTTGAACAATATTCACAATTTTATCCAAGCAGGTTCCTCAAAAGTAAATTCTCCAACTGTTTCTGTATCACCACCACTAGCTGAAGTCACACAAAGGTGAACGGCGCCCTGCCTGTCCAAGCACACAGGTAACCTAGACATGTGTGTAAGATGAATTTGAACTTTGTTAACATGATCAGGTTTTTAACTATATTTGCTTTGAAGAAATAGCAGGATTTGAGGTAAGGCTGGAAGGTGAATGAGAGTCTGAATCAGTGGAATAAAAAAGTAGAACGTCTGAAAGAAAACCATGTAGTCAAAGAGAGAAATATAAGACCTTTCTAGTATCAAAAGGGGTCAAAAAGGCTAAAATATAGGTTAAGGACAGAGGAAGAAGAACTCTGAATGTCAAGACAGGAGAAATGGATTTGATTCCACAAAATACCTAGAACAGTCAAATTCATAGTGTCAGAAAGTACACTGGTAGATGCCAGGGGCTGGAAGCAGGGTGGACAATGAGGAGTTAATTTTTTAATGGGAACACAGTTTCAGTTTAGGAAAGTGAACAATTCTGGAGATGGATAATGGTGAAAGTTGCACAACAATGTGAATGAATTTAGTACCACTGAAATATGGTATTTAGTATAGCTAAATATCATTAAAATAGTGTTTTTATAGTAAGACTTTTACCACATTAAAAAAAATTTTTGTTTAAAGATAGGAAAAGTGATCTTTATTCTTGTGGACCAGACCTAGATATTGGGATGAGAATTAGGGGAAATACTATGGAAGTTATTTCCTGATTCTTCTACTGGTTGTTAATGTCTCTATATCATATTTCCAAGGGGTAAAATGAAGATAAGTGTCCATGTCTGAAATACTTCATAGAATTTCTTTCGGCATAAACAGAGACAAGACATGAGAAAATGCTTCGTATTTTAAAAAATCTATTAAAATTTAATGTGATGTTTAACAAGTAAGAAGCCCTGGATTATTTTGAACAAAAATATTAGAGAGGAGAAAAGGTTTAGAACAATTACCTCACACATATTGTACAATGGTTTTTTTAAATGTTGTACAATGGATTTTAAGAGTTTCTGAAATTTAAAGCATGTAAGGAAAATTGAATAACATTAATGTTAGAGTGAACCAGAAATATTATTTCTCCAGTAAGTCTCTGTGGAATAGGAATCAGTTCAGTTCAGTCACTCAGTCATGTCCGACTCTTTGCGATCCCATGAATCGCAGCACGCCAGGCCTCCCTGTCCATCACCAACTCCCGGAGTTCACCCAAACTCATGTCCATCAAGTCGGTGATGCC
>NW_011483711.1:97211-101991 GCF_000754665.1 Bison bison bison | reverse complement strand
CCTCCCAGCATCAGAGTCTTTTCCAACGAGTCAACTCTTTGCATGAGGTGGCCAAAGTACTGGAGTTTCAGCTTTAGCATCAGTCCTTCCGAAGAACACCCAGAACTGATCTCCTTTAGGATGGACTGGTTGGATCTCCTTGCAGTCCAAGGGACTCTCAAGAGTCTTCTCCAACACCACAGTTCAAAAGCATCAATTCTTCAGCACTCAGCTTTCTTCACAGTCCAACTCTCACATCCATACATGACCCCTGGAAAAACAATACCCTTGACTAGACGGACCTTCGTTGGCAAAGTAATGTCTCTGCTTTTGAATATGCTATCTAGGTTGGTCATAACTTTCCTTCCAAGGAGTAAGCGTCTTTTAATTTCATGGCTGCAGTCACCATCTGCAGTGATTTTGGAGCCCCAAAAAATAAAGTCTGACACTGTTTCCCCATCTATTTCCCATGAAGTGATGGGACCAGATGCCATGATCTTAGTTTTCTGAATGTTGAGCTTGAAACCAACTTTTTCAGTCTCCTCTTTCACCTTCATCAAGAGGCTTTTTAGTTCCTCTTCACTTTCTGCCATAGGGGTGATATCATCTGCATATCTGAGGTTATTGATATTTCTCCTGGCAATCTTGATTCTAGCTTGGGCTTCTTCCAGCCCAGCGTTTCTCATGATGTACTCTGCATAGAAGTTAAATAAGCAGGGTGACAATATACAGCCTTGAAGTACTCCTTTTCCTATTTGGAAGCAGTCTGTTGTTCCATGTCCAGTTCTAACTGTTGCTTCCTGACCTGCATACAGGTTTCTCAAGAGGCAGGTCAGGTGGTCTGGTATTCGCATCTCTTTCGGAATTTTCCACAGTTTATTGTGATCCACACAGTCAAAGGCTTTGGCATAGTCAATATAGCAGAAATAGATGTTTTTCTGGAACTCTCTTCCTTTTTCCATAGAACTCTCTAAAGTATGTGAAGACTGTGACCTAAATTTGTGATCAATCAAGAAAAGTGAGGGCAGCTTTGAGATATGTAAGCACAAGTTCAGACAACTCAGGGAGGGATGTTTAAGAAGAGAAGATGATGCTGTAGAGAATGGGGACAATCATAGGCAATATCACCCAATTTCTATTTTATTCCAAGGAAACATCCTCCACAAATGGCCTTGAGGAACCGCAGCACCATCACCGAGTTTATTCTCACTGGGCTGTCAGACGACCCCCACATCCAGGCTCTGCTCTTTGTGCTCTTCCTGGTGATTTACCTCCTGACCGTGATGGGGAACCTGACGATGCTGCTGGTGATCAGGGCTGACTCCCACCTCCACACGCCCATGTACTTCTTCTTGAGTAATCTATCATTTGTGGACCTCTGCTTCTCTTGTATCACTCTTCCCAAGCTCCTGAAGGACCTCCTGTCTGAGAAGAACACCATCTCTGTCGAGAGCTGCCTGACTCAGGTCTTCTTTGTGTTTTTCTCTTCAGGAACTGAAGCCTGTCTCCTCTCAGTGATGGCCTATGACCGCTATGCCGCAATCTGCCACCCCCTGCACTATGGCCAGGTGATGAGCAACCAGCTCTGTGTGAGGCTGGTGTTGATCTCATGGGGCCTGGCCTCTCTCAATGCATTTGTCATTGTGCTCCTGGCTATTAGCCTGGATTTCTGTGAGGCCCAAACCATCCACCACTACACCTGTGAGCTGCCTGCCCTTTTCCCCCTGTCTTGTTCTGATATCTCTATTGTTACCAATATCCTACTCTGCTCCAGCCTATTGCATGGGCTTGGAACCTTCATCCCAATCTTCTTCTCTTATGCCCGTATTATCTCCACCATCCTGAGCACCAGCTCCACCAAAGGCAGAAGCAAGGCTTTCTCCACCTGCTCCTCCCACCTCATCGCAGTGATCTTGTTCTTTGGCTCAGGTTTTCTTTGTTATCTCATGCCTCCGTCTGGCTCCTCTTTGGATTTACTCTTCTCCGTACAGTACAGTGCAGTCACACCCATGCTGAATCCCCTCATCTACAGCCTAAAGAACAAGGAGGTAAAGGCAGCTGTGAAAAGGACATTGGGGAAATATCTATAATGTTCAGGCAGTGAACAAAGACAACTGTAAGCAAAATCACGAAGATTGTATTCCATTGCCTTTGCTCTTTTGCCCTCATCTCCTCTAATCAGACGATGTCAGTAATTCTGAAGAAAGATTCCAGAGCTCACCCAAACACCTAATCCTGTTAGTCCAAGGAAGTGGCTCTTGATTTTGGTTCCCTATTTGGAAAGTCCATGCTGTTGGTTGAAAGAGAGTGTGAAAACCATCTTCCACAAAGTAGATAAATAAGACAAACAAAATAAAATGAGGTTAAGAAAAAAAGATACAATGACACAGGAGTTTCAGCATCTAACTATAAAGAGCTGCAGAGAGAACTAAAAACAAAGGAGGTATTTGTTAAACAGAAGTTAACCTTTTCAAATCCCAACTACTTATAAATTCTTGAAGTAAAACTCTTGAAAAGCAAAATCCTTTGTTAACAAAAAAGTCAACCGTCTACATAGACTATCGTGAACATGAGAACACTATATACTAAAGTTAAAAACATTGCCAATGCAGCCATCAATAGAAATAAAATCTATCCTTATATGAATTCATTAATAAGAAAAAAATTGTAAGTTTCTGAATGCTTAAATGCAATCATTAGAAAGATAATTAAACTTATCATAAGAAAAGGAGGATAAAGGGACTAAAAGCACAAATTAATATATTAGAAAAGAGAAAAATAGAAGCAATAAATAAATCGAGGCACTATTCAAAAAGATCAATTTTGACATAATTATGTAAATATATTGAAGAAAACAGAAAAAGACCCTAATAGTACAACACTGATGTTAAGAATAAAAATTATAAGGTAACGCTAAGATTTGTCTAAATAAACTGAAAGCAGGATTTTGTTTCATTTTAAGAAAATATAACCAAAAAAATAAAATTGAGCTATTTGATGTGTAAAACAAAACAAAAAACATTAGAATAAGCACAAAAGGACAATAAGCACTGATAGTTTTTCAGGTAAGTTTTGGCAAACTTGAATGCCTTTAAAATAATATGGAAAATTGTTAATGCTTTTCAGAACTAAAGTAACTGATTCAAAATATGAAAAATTACCACCGTCTCATGAATATTTAGACAAGTCAAAATGAAATGATCCACTGAATCTTAAAGTATACTGAAATAATAATAATATAAATAATAACCCATGACCGAGTAAACTTCTTATTGCTTTGATTCCTCAAATCAATAAGTTAAAGTGAGAATAATCCCATGTTCACCCTGATAGATTCTTAACAAGCATAAAAGTAAAATTCAACAATTTTGACCTCAAATATTTAATAATAAAAATTCTAATGACTTTTTTATTGAAGTATAGTTGATTTACAATGTTATGCCAATCTCTGCTATACAGCAAAGTGACTCAGTTATAAACCTATAAACATGCTTTTCATATTACTTATTATTTATTTAACATTAAATAATATTCAAATATATGCTTCATGATATAATATCAAATTGGAGGAATTACAGTTATGGTTTTTCCATTAGTCATGTACAGACATGACATGGGACTATAAAGGAGGCTGAGAGCCTAAGAATTGATGCTTTCAAATGGTGGTGCTGGAGAAGACTCTTGAGGGTCCCTTAGACTGCAAAGAGATCAAACCAGTCAATAGTAAAGGAAATCAACCCTGAATATTCATTGGAAGGACTGATGCTAAAGCTGAAGCTTCAATACTTTGACCACCCGATGCAAAGAACCAACTCACTGGAAAAGACCCTGATGCTAGGAAAGATTGAGGGCAGGAGGAGAAAGGAGCAACAGAGGATGAGATGGTTGGATGGCATCACCAACTCAATGGACATGAGTTTGAGCAAACTCCAGGAGATGGTGAAGGACAGGGAAACCTGGCGCTCTGCGGTCCATGGGGTCACAAAGAGTTGGACACAACAAGAGCAGTTAAAAGAAGACAACACTATCACTCATATTACTTAACAAGGTTATGTAATTCCCTCCAGTGCAGTAAATTGATATTAAAATACGATTTTTAATTATGGAAGAGGGGATCTACAAATATTTGGAGGTAATAATGATTACCCCAAAATCTAAGAAATCTCTAATTATTACTATTCCAAGAGAGTTTATTAAGGTAACAAAAAGCTTTCAGTTCAGTTCACTCAGTCGTGTCCGACTCTTTGCGATCCCATGAACTGCAGCATGCCAGGCCTCCCGTCCATCACCAACTCCCAGAGTTCACCCAGACTCACATCCATCGAGTCAGTGATGCCATCCAGCCATCTCATCCTCTGTCGTCCCCCCCTCCTCCTGCCCCCAATCCCTCCCAGCATCAGAGCCTTTTCCAATGAGTCACCTCTTTGCATGAGTGGCCAATGTATTGGAGTTACAGCTTTAGCATCAGTCCTTCCAAAGAACACCAGGACTGATCACCTTTAGAATGGACTGGTTGGATCTCCTCGCAGTCCAAGGGACTCTCAAGAGTCTTCTCCAACACCACAGTTCAAAAGCATCAATTCTTCGGCACTCAGCTTTCTTCACAGTCCGACTCTCACATCCATACATGACCACTGGAAAAACCATAGCCTTGACTAGACAGACCTTTGTTGGCAAAGTAATGTCTCTGCTTTTGAATATGCTATCTAGGTTGGTCATAACTTTCCTTCCAAGGAGTAAGCGTCTTTTAATTTCACGGCTGCAGTCATCACCTGCAGTGATTTTGGAGCCCAAAAAAACA
>NW_011483711.1:81560-97111 GCF_000754665.1 Bison bison bison | reverse complement strand
GAGCTTTAAGCCAACTTTTTCACTCTCCTCTTTCACTTTCATCAAGAGGCTTTTGAGTTCTTCTTCACTTTCTGCCATAAGGGTGGTGTCATCTGCATATCTGAGGTTATTGATATTTCTCCCGGCAATCTTGATTCCAGCTTGTGCTTCTTCCAGCCCAGCGTTTCTCATGATGTACTCTGCATAGAAGTTAAATAAGCAGGGTGACAATATGCAGCCTTGACATACTCCTTTTCCTATTTGGAACCAGAAAAAAAAAGCTTATGTATTCATATAATCAGTAGTTTCTCTATATACCAGCAATAAACTGAATATATATATATATATTAGAAAAACATCCATTTGCTATGGCAAGGTCAATAGAAAAACCTCAGGATTAAGTTCAACAATAAGCACTCAGAACCCATATGAAGAAGCAACAAAACTAAGTAAATGACATAAAGTATGCTTAAATCAATAGATTTGATTTACAAATGTATTCATTAAGCATGCTTTCATCATCAAGTAACAAAATGTGATTAATAGTAACATAAATCATAACACTACTTATCATTGATTTAATATGAGATCTGGAGACAGAGCACTTCAGAGTTGGTTCAGTAGCTCAATAGAATTATTAATGATTCTATTAATTATTCTAGTTAATTATTAATAAAGCTTGCTCTTTCCATTCATTTGCTATGCCATTCTCTATTGATTTTTATCCTCACAAGTGCCCCTGCTGTTGCTACTCTAGATATCATGTTCTTATCCATCACAACACAAAGCTAAAGGAAGGGGAAGTACTGGTTTAGCCTGTTCCTGAACTTCATATAAACAGAATCATTCTAAATGCTAGAACTGAAAATACTGAAAGTATTCAAGTCTTGATGAGGAGGGGGAGGAATTGGATTCAATATACACTTATTCAGCACTTCAGTAAACTGTGTGGCAGTATGTGTTAAATCAAAACCATACAACTACTCTAAGGCCCAAGAATTACATTGCCAGGTATGTACCAAAGAATTATGAATGTATATATACAGCAAAGACATTACTGGGCTATTTATGACAACTTTATTCACTGCAGCTAAAAAAGGCAAATAACCAAAATGTCTATCAACTGGAGAATGGATAAATTAACTATTGTATATTCAATAATGGATAAATAAATAAATAATAAGTTAATAAATTAATAAATAATTTCTAAATAAATAATAAATATAATGGATAAATAAAATATTGTATATTTAATGGATAAACATTGTATATTCATACAAAGGAATATTTTACAAAAACAGGCTTTGGAAAACACATGGATAACAGAAGCCAGACACATATGATTTTATTTACATAAAGTCTGAGACTAGAGAATAATAACTAATAAGTGATGCCAGGACAGTGCTTGCCTGTGGAGAATAGGTTTACTAGGAAAAGGCATTATGGAACTTTCTAGCTAATGAAAGTTACTGCATCCTGATCTGTGTGGTGGTTACATAAGTATATATGAATGTAAATACTCATCAAGTACTATCTTTAAATGATTGCACTTCACTCTTTACTTATGTATTTTTAGGTAATAAAATATGGCATTTAATTTGCATTTCATGATAAATGGTTAACATCCTTAGCCATAACTGAATTCTTAGAAGCCAGTAACAAAACCATTGATATACCAAAGAAAATGAAAAAAAAAAAAAAACAAAACAAAATGAAATAACACAAGTGACTAGTAAGGATTAAGCATATTGAAGATTAAGCATATTGAAGATGATTGAGATAAACAATAATAGAAAAAAGTAATTTCTTTGTAAAATAATCTTCCCAAAGATTAAAATGTATCATTTGTATAGTTTTAGGAAATATAACCCCACATAAACACTGAGGGATAAGACTGATAAAGTCCCATCTATATAGTAGGGGGAAAACTATTATAGTTTGGTCTCAAAACTATAAATTTTGGGTATACTTAGTCCCAGCAGTTTCAATTTGTTTGAATTATTTCAACAAATTAGTTGGATAAATTCAAAATTTATTTTAAAATATTTACAACTTATGTATAAACTATGTTTACTGCATAGAAAATTTGTAGCTAGTATATGTAAGAGTACGTGTGTCTGACTCTTTGCAACCCCATGGACTGTAGCCCACAAGACTCCTCTGTCCATGGAATTTTCTAGGCAAGAATACTGGAGTGGTTTGCCATCTACTGCTCCAGGGGATCTTCCTAAACCAGGGATTGAACCAATGTCTCTTGTATCTCCTGCATTGATATCAGATTCTTTACAACTGAGCCACCTGGGAAGTCTAGTATATAAATCTCCCCAAAATGACCTGCATATTAATTTATCAATAAAGCCAAAAGGATGTGCATAAAATTTCATTACCAGTAGCTCCCATAAGTATTAAGTACATATATTAAAATTTTTCACTTACCACAGGAAATTTAAAATTAATTCACAAAAAATCTTTTTCAAGATTTTAAAGGGTATGGAATTTGTGAAGTATATTTTACTCTTAAATGTCTTTTTTCCTCCTCTAATTCTGCCACCTCTGTCTACTTGTATATTTTATACCTTAATGAACAGGAAACTAAACTAAAAGATCCATTCTCAGACATGTTTTCTCAGTTCTCGTGGGTACATACTCTCCATATCCTACAGTTGGTTTGGTAAACAGTGCCCTTCCTCCCATAGCAGGGCTGTACTTCCTCAATCCAACCACGATGAGGCATGATCCCAGCCATTGGTCTAGAAATCACTGGGGGAGATAAGAGAGGGTAAATAACATCTTACCAGACATCTGCCTCAGGTTCAATTTCTCCATGGTCTTCTTGCAGAGAGTAGTAAGTCAATTCTACAGGCTCTGATGATTCAGGAAGTTGAAGCATATTCATCCAGATGTCCCCCCACCACAAGTCTCATGGTCCTGCTCCTTTTCTATTAAAACCCTGTATATGGAATAGGATATTTGCTGAACTGTAAATAAAGTGCTCTTTTGAATTCAGCTATTCTATTAGTCAGGTCCTGGGCCCATTTTCACCAAAGTCTACTCTTTGATTACAGGAGACAGGGTTTCCTTTAAAATGCTCAGAAAGGCTTTTTGAACTTCATATCATCCTCTAGGTTTGTAATTGGTTAATCCAAGGCTGTCATTTTATTTCTTTAGCACACCAATTACATTCCACAACAGCAAACTAAATGCACACTTCTTACAATTGTTATTGTTATTGTGCCTGCATCTTTCAATTACTAAAGATATTGCATATGCCAAAGCATTCCCTTCTATAAGTATCTCTTCCCAATTTACCACAGGTAAGAGATGTGTAGCTGTGATGCTGGGAACAAAGTAGAATGCAATGTAGTAGTATTTCCTTTTTCCTCTGGACAAGGAAACATGTTCAGAGACTGACATTTTTAGGTTGGGCCAGTATGCATAGAAGTTGTAATGGTGAAAGCATTTGCTGGATAGTTACCATTAGCATCTGCTATTACTATAAAATGAAATGGGAGAATGATAAATATATTAAAATTTCAGAAATCAGTTCAGTAAATAACATTAAACAAAGAAGATAATTAAGAAAGTAGATAAGCACAGCAAAATGGTAAAGAAGGCATAGGTTTCCTTCCTACAGATAGACAGATTAAAAATATGGCAAAAACAATAGCAATTGTTAGGCTTTACAGCTACTGAATAAAGTAATGGAGGACTTAGATGAAAGTTTGGCTTGGCAGACTGCATCTACCGTATACCTTGCAGACAGGTCCTATAGATTGAATCCTTGTTCCTCTCTCTTCTCCTGCTCTGGTCTTGCTTCTGCATTTTGCAAAACCTGAACTGAGTGTGTGCTGCTTTCTCAGTGTACTTGGTTAGGAGACCAAGGTGAAGCTTCTTAGAAGAGATATTTTTCAGGGTATTAAAACTTAATCGTTTTCTTCTCTGAGACCAGAATTGAATATATAAGTGGCATAAACCACCATTTCTAAAGTCAACAAGAAAGTAAAGTTTTCTCACAAGCTAGTACAAGTGCTAGTAAATTAAAAGGCTCATAATAATGTTCGTACCTGCTCTGATAACACTTAGGAAACAAATTCTTACATTTTGGGCATAAAGTAGAGAATAATGCCTCCAAACACAACAATCATCTTCAGTTGCTTTTTAACATTTTCTGCAAAACCTTTAAAACAAGTTAAAACGTTATTCTCGGGTCCACTACTGCAAAAATAAAAGACTAAGTTCAGTCTCCATCCAGCATGGTCAAGGAAATCCATGGTGTTGGAACTCTTCCTCTTTCTGATCTCCCCAAAATCTTCCCTGATAGGGGAGAATCAGAAATTTCTATGTAGAAGGTATTTTGTGTTGACAAACTGGTTGGGAGTTGAGAAGTGGAATCATTTCCTGCCATATCAGTAAACAAAGGATGATACAGTCATCAGCAATCCCAGCCACCATGGTTGGTAAGCTGGTGACCCTGAGGGAACTCAGGAAGGAAAGAATACCTGCCATTTAGCAGCCATCAGACTGCAGTCACTCCCCAGGGTGAGCCCTAAGGAAATTCAGCTTGTAGAAACACAAGATGCTAACCACAATAGCTGAGGCACATATCAAAGAATGATTTCAGTAAGCCTAGATCCTTGCATCTTCCCATAAATAGAAAAGTGCTAAATTCCCTAACCTGATAGATCTAATTTCTTTACTTAATAGTAATCTTTTGATGTTACTGATTACCTGCCCTTTGCTGCAAAACTCATATATCCTAGCTCCTCCCCTCACCTCCCTGGAGCACTTTCTCAGAGCTATCTGAAATGCTGTCTCCCAGGCTGCAGTAATATCTATGTCAGTTTTCAGTTTATACACACTGAAAGAAAGAAATGAAAGTGCATGGAGGTTTAAGTGGGAAACAGATTTCAAAACGATAATCTTGTATGTCAAATAGAGAATCATGATAATCTTGTATGTCAGCCGCCATCATAAAAGTACTGAGTCAGGTTAGATACACGACAACTGGAAAGCACACCAGGCAGGATGCCATGAAAAGTACTAACAGAACTGTGATATTTCTTACCACTCTGCTTTATTTACCTATTACCCAAAGTTTTCCCCATCTGCCCATTCAGTAGAATTAGAGAACAAAGACTCAAAAATCTTTGGATTCTGAGTTTAAACATATAAAAATATTTGAAGGAATATACAACTAGATATGAAACAAACTGAGGAGAGAATTGGAAAGATATGCAGGAAAATTCATAGTAAGCATGGAGGGCTCTATATATTACCACCCAATTCTATTTATATAGATACTAAAGATTCACCCTCTACTAAGTTTGGAGGTATAAGAGTAAAGAATTCAGTCTTCCTTCCTACAGGGGGATCAGGAACATGATAAGCCCACTGAGAAGTCCACACAAAATATAATGCAATCACCAGAGATCTGAGAAATTAGTGTGGATTGAGTACATGTAGGCACAATCTTCTGAGCTTCTCTTGGTCTTAGAATGCCACAGAAGAACACCCAAATTCAAAAATGTGCGGCATGGTTGGTATTACTAGGAAATGAAAAATGATGAGCTATTAGTATGTCATGATAGATTTCCAAGAGAGAGATGACTAGAGGGGATGAGTTACGTGTGGAACAAGAGGCCAGCAAAGGACTAAAACAGACCACTGTTTCCACTCTCATCCCAGCACCACTGTAACTTTGTGCATGCACGCATGCTCAGTCCTGTCTCCTCTATCCATGAGATTCCTCGGGCAAGAATACTGGAGTGGGTTGCCATTTCCTTCTCCAGGGGATCTTCCTGACCCAGGGATCGAACCCATGTCTCCTGCATTGCCCACCAGGGAAGCCCATCCCAATGCTCATAGTGGCCTTATTTATAAGAGCCAAGATATAAAAGCAATCTCAGCATCCATCCACAGATGAATGGATAAAGAAGATAAGGCATATATACAATAGAATATTACTGTCATGAAAAATAATGAAATTCTGCCATTTCCAACAACGTACATGCACCTTAAGGGTATTATGCTTAGTGAAGTAAGTCAGAGAAAGACAAATACTCTATGTTTTCCTTTATATGTGGAATCTAAAAAAAATAAATAAAAGAATACAATAAAATAGAAACAGACTCACAGATACAGAGAATAAACTAGTGGTTACCACTGGTGAAAGGGGCTGGAGGAAGGGCAAGACAGGAGAAGATTAAGAGGTACAAACTACTAGATATAAAATAAATAAGATACAATGTAACGTATAGCACAAGGAGTACAGCCAGCATTTTATAACCACTTTAAATGGAATGTAATCTAAAAAAGTATCAAATCACTATGTTTACACCTGAAACCAATATAATATTGTAAATCAACTGTTCAGTTCAGTTCAGTTGCTCAGTCATGTCCGACTGTTTGCAACCCCATGAATTGCAGCCAAGCCTCCCTGTCCATCACATCTCCCGGAGTTCACTCAAACTCACGTCCATCGAGTCAGTGATGCCATCCAGCCATCTCATCCTCTGTCGTCCCCTTTTCATCCTGCCCCCAATCCCTCCCAGCATCAGAGTCTTTTCCAATGAGTCAACTCTTTGCATGAGGTGGCCAAAGTATTGGAGTTTCAGCTTTAGCATCATTCCTTCCAAGGAACACCCAGGGCTGATCTCCTTTAGAATGGACTGGTTGGATTTCCTTGCACTTTATACTTTTAATTTAAAAAGTCATTGACAGGGCTTCCCTGGAGGCTCAGTAGTAAAGAATCTGCCTGCCAGTGCAGGAGACATGGGTTTGATCCCTTGTCCGTGAAGATCCCACATGCCATGGAGCAACCAAGCCCATGTGCCACAACTACTGAATCTGTGCTCTAGAGCCCAGAAACCACAACCATGGAAGCCCGTGTACCCCAGAACCTGTGCCCCACAACAGGAGAGTAACCCCTCCTCAGCATAACTAGAGAAAAGCCCGCATAGCAAAGATGACCCAGCACAGCCAAAAATAAATAAATAAATTTTAAGTCAATTACAAAGAAAGAATTTTAAAGTCAGCCAGGAGAAAAAGGATGATAATTTACAAGGGAACCCCCAGTAGGCTATAGCAAATTTCTCAGCAAAAATGCCACAGTCCAGGAAGCAGTGAAATGACATTCTCAAAATATTGAAAGATAAAAACTGTCAGCCAAGAATATTCTATTCAGCAAATGCAAAATTAGATATGAAGGAGAAATAAGGACATTCCCAAACAAATGAAAACTGAGATAGTCATCAACGCAAGACCTGCCTAAGAAAAAAAAGAAAAGTTGAAAAGAGCTATTCTACCAGAAACAGAAGACAGAAGAACATAAAACGGTAAGGTGATAAATAGAATTATAAAATTGATGTTGATGTATGGCAAAACCAACACAATACTGTAAAGTAATTAACCTCCAATTAAAATAAATAAATGTACATTTTTTTAAAATTGCAACTCTATATGAGAATATGTTTTAAATTTATTATCAACAACAAAAAGAATAAAATATCTAGGAATAAACTTAATCAAGGAGGTCAAAGACTTTGACACTGAAAACTATGAGACATAGTTGAAAGACACTGAAGCAGACAAAAAAGAAACGGAAACAGAGTTCATGCTCATGGATATCTATATTGCCTAAAGCAATCTACAGATTCAATGCAATCCGTATTAAAATCTCAGGGAGATTTTTCACAGAAATAGAACAAAAAATACTAAAATTTATATGGAACCACAAAAGCCAAAGCAATCTTGAGAATAAAAGAACAAAACTGGAGGTTTCACATGCCCCAATTTTAAACTATGTTATGAAGCTACAATAATCAAAACAGCACAGTACTGACAGAAAAACAGATACACAGATCACTGGCATAGAACTGAGAGCCCAGAAATAAACCTAAACACATAAAGGTCAGTTACTCTATGACAAAGGAGCAAAGAACAAACAATAGAGAAAAGATAGTTTCTTCTATCATCAGCAATACATGATGTTGGAGAAGCAGGACAGTTCACATGCAAAAGAGAAATTCATTATATGCTTGGATTACTATCTATATATTACTATCATCATATTTACATAATTCATTATATACTTTGCATATAGAATTCTATAAACTTAAGATTCAATTATTTTCACTTTGTATGTGTTAAATATACAAAAATTTTATTTGTCAATTATACATTAATAGATCTGGCAGGGGCAGGACTAAGTAAGGTCCTAAAAATAATCAAGATGTACATCTTAAATCTGTATAATTTTTGCCAATTGTATTTCAATAAACCTGTTAAAGAATAAACTTTAACATGATTCATGTTAAACAGAATATCACTTTTTAAATAAAAACAGGATATTACTCTGAAAAAAACAGATACTGTAAATTCAAGGCCCAATAATATTCCTAGCATGGAGTTAACTCCTCTCAGTCACTATAATGGATAAGTCTATGGTTAAAATGAAAAAAATTTAAGTATTCACTAACACATAATCTGGAGCTCAGTAATATGTCACAGCTCAGTTTACTGAAGAATTTTGAAAGCTCATTTTCAGCTATGTGTAGCCATTAGGAAAATGTTCCATCAGATGGAAATTTGTTTAAAAGTCCCATTCTTGTACTTGCTTTTTCAACCCTCACAACTCTAATAAAACACTCTTTTTGGCTTTAAATAATTGCCTTAATTCAGACACTTCAAATACTTCCCTGGAGAGAATCCCCTATGCGTCTTACTAAGTTTAATTTTCCAGTTACGTGGAAACTGGGTAGTTACTGAGTCCAGAGCTAGGCTTCAGGCTGGGACTTCAGGGAATACAGGGCAGTGCCCGCATTTCCCCGAGTACCCAACATAACCCATGGCTATCTAAGTAAAATGGCTTTCTGATTGGTTCCATTAAAGAATGCTTTCTTTAAGTGATGATCTTAGATGAGTACTCAGAATCACAGAAGAAATGAAGAGAAGGTACATTGCTCCACCTGAGATCATGTGAGAAGTTTTAATGAAATATTTGTCTGTTGTTCAGAATTAGAGCTTCTTTAGAGAAACTGTCCTCACCTTTGCCTACATTACAGAATGACACCACCCTAAATTAAGGTTTTTGGGAGAACAGTCCTGATTGTATGATTTATATACTGCTTCTAACAAGAGAACTATTCTAATGCCCAGAACTCTCTGAGAGCTGTCTGATATACCAAACATCAAACTCCTTTGAGAGGAGGTCAGTTTTGAGGAGACTTTACCTATGATGCTCAGCAATGATGGGAAAGGCAGAAAATTCAGAAGAGTCATCTCCAGAAAAACAAAAAGTATGGTAATTCTTCCCTGATTCTCTGAGGATACCTTTATCTTTTTCCTGGAATATCTGTGTGTAGGGTTTTTCAACTATTTTTTAAATATTTATTATTCTTATTTGTGTATTTATTTGGCAGCACTGGATCTTAGTTGCAGGATGTGAACTCTCAGTTGCAGAATGTGAGATCTAGTTCCCTGACTAGGGATTGAACCTTAGCCCCCTGCATTGAGAGCATGGAGTCTTAGCCAATGGATCACCAGGGAGATTCCTGTGTGTAAGTTTTAAATCTGCTGTCTATCCCTTCCCACATCTCTACCTCCTCACATTTCATTACCTATTCCACTTGTTCTAGAGCCAAGGATCCTGTTCCTTCATCCCTCTTCTCTGACTAGAGATGAAAATATCTTGGCTCTTGACATCATCTCCAACCCTGGGAAGGGCTTTCAGTTCAGTTCAATTTAGTTCAGTCACTCAGTAGCGTCCGACTCTTTGTCACCCCATGGACTGCAGCACGCCAGGCCTCCCTGTCCATCACCAACTCCCGGAGTTTACCCAAACTCATGTCCACTGAGTCGGTAATGCCATCCAACCATCTCATCCTCTGTCATCCCCTTCTCCTCCTGCCTTCAATCTTTCCCAGCTTAGACATCTTTATTCCCCCAAATGTTGCATTAGTCTATCAAACCTGCACAAATCAACAGAATGACCTCTATCCTCTTTGCATAACATTGAGTACAGGGACATCTTACAGCCTGGCCTAAATCTTCTTATACTTCATAATCACAAAACATTGCAGAGAGAAATCAGAATATTACAGACAGATTGTAGGCTGTTGAAGGAACTTATTCCCCTGCTTTTTCTGACTCTAGTTTGATAAACTGCAGTAAATATTTCTGTTCCTTAAACCTTCAGATCTGGTTACCAGTGAGTAGGTATGAATAGTTCAGAGGAGTACTATTCCCAAGGAGGAAACAGAGCTGAGAATAATTCAATTGGGTCATGTTGACCTTTGGTTCTCTCCTTCCTGTACTGATATCCTTTTCCCAGTTCAGATTCCTGGGTCTGAAAGTTGCCCTGGGATCCCTCAGGCCATCTTGGAGGCTGACCTACTACACACACTTCACTCATTTGTTCATTCCAGAAATATCTTTAAATAGTGTGGGTTAGACCTTTCTAGGACAATTCTGTAATCCTCCTTTCATATCTTTTACCATTTGCTGAGATCAACCACCATTTCATTCACTTTAATTGTGCCTGTTCTCATCCATGTATAAATCTCACATCAGTCTCTCATACAAAAGGATGAAACAAAGACAATGTATTTTGTTCCAAGTAGTAATTAAAGATTATATTTATTTCCTGATATCCTGACCTAGAATGAGCTGCAAGGCTTTGCTTTGGGTCATTCAAAAAAATTTATCCCATCAGTTTAAGGTGTTACTTAGGAGGGGATGGGAGGCCTCCTTTCTCTGTGATACCTTCTAAATCACTTGATACAGTGGTTGATGTCTTCTTGAACACTAAATGTGGACATCGGATAAGAGAGAAAAATCTGTCCAGAAATACTATGCTAAAGAAATAGAAATGATTCTGGAAATATTCTCAATCAACAAGAGACCCTGAGCTTGCCACTGCGGTGGTAAGACACTGTGGTCTGGTCTCCTTGTGAGTGAAAGTGGAGACTGAAGCAATTTGGGGGATGGCTTGAAAATATCCAGATCATTGAGATACACATGAAAATATCTAAGTTTTATGAAGAATAAATCCTTTTTATCATTTTACTTTGCTTTGAGTAGATTTTATATAAAAAGTTTTCTATCAACAATGTTTACAAATGTATCCATGCAGGATCCTCAAACATAAGTTCTCCAGCTGTTTCTGCCTCACAATCACTGGAACTAAGCCAATATCCCACAGGCACACAACAGTAAACACGACCCTGTTTTCCAGGACAAAGGTAACCTACACGTCGGTCTAAGATGGGCCTAAGCTTTGACTGATGAGTTTGTTAATGGGATCATAGCTGAAGCATCTCTTGGTGAGTTAACATGGGGTCATAGATTATTGGCAGGATCAGAAATAGGTGCTCAATGAAAAAGCAATATAAATTTTTTGTAAGTTCAGAAAGCTACATAGGGTTATATTGTGAGCTGACAAGCAAAAGCAGAAACCTGCTAAATCATGTTTTAAAACCTAGGGCTCCGAAGAAAACTTCATACAGAACGGTGCTTTACTACATAGCCCTACAAATGCAGGTTCAAAATTATTTGGATTCAGGTGAGCATCATCATTCACATAATCTACTACCATTCTGGTCTTCTTGGATAAACCCTTACACCTAGCACAAGTGGATTCAAGAAGCAGTTAAAGGAAAACCACACACATACTTCTTTTCTGACCTCATAGGAAATAAAAAAATAAATTGCCCACAACACAAATGCAAGTACCTTGTTGCAGTGATGGTTAAAGTACTTGTTGCTTCTATAAAAATGAGAGATTATCAGAGGATGTTGCAGAAGATGACATATTCTTCAGATAAACACAGACTGCATGGATAGGCAGTATGGCAACTCTGATGGATAATATTCCCAATACTTCTGCCAGGGATCAGTATTACAGGTGATTGGTAGTATTAGGATGGCTTTCCCTGGTAGCTCAGCTTGTAAAGAATCTGCCTGCAATGCAGGAGAACCTGGTTTGATTCCTTGGTGGGGAAGATCTGCTGGAGAAGGGATAGGCTATCCAATCCAGTATTCTTGGGCTTCCCTGGTGGCTCCAGGGAAGCCACCTGCAATGTGGGAGATCTGGGTTCGATCCCAGGGTTGGGAAGATCCCATAGAGAAGGGAGAGCTACCAACTCCAGTATTCTGGCCTAGAGAATTCCATGGACTGTATAGTCTATGGGGTTGCAAAGAGTCAGACACAATTGAGGTGGTATTAGGGGCATAGAGTAAAAGGATGGGATTGTGCTTGGAATATTCAAGAGGTCATATCTGAAGTATGCATGAGAGGTCATATGGAGGTTTTCAAATAATGTGATAGGTATAATGAAGCTAACACAAAATGTGTGAAGATGAAGCTAGAAATAATTAATTTGTGATTTCTATTAAGATGTGGTCCATTTTCTCAATGAGCTCATAGCCTTAAGGGGAAATCTGAGAAAACATATTTAACATTAATGAGAAAAAAGTCAGAATTCAGACTATGACATAAGGCCACTGAAAACAAGGAGTCAGTGATTTAAATAGAAGGTTGTGAGTTTAGAAGAGGGAGCTGTCAGGAGAGACTATAAGAAAAAGACAGGATTTAAGGTCAGTTAAGAATTTGGATCCACAGATTAAAATGGAGAACATCTGAATGGAGAATAATAGAAGCACAGAAACAAATACACTTTTCTGATATCAAAAGTAGTCAATTTGGTTTAAAAGTAGGTTAAAGATGGATAAGAAAGAACTCTGAATACCGGAACAGGAAAAATGGCCTAAGTACCTATGGATCAAGCCTAACCTGGTAGATTAGAAAAAGCAATGGTTTTAGAAAAAGCAATGTTTTTTTCTTGTTGTCAACATGGCATTACAAAAGCTCCCTGAATATCACATTTTTCAACAGTAAAATGGATATCATCAGCTGCCATAAATAAATCACAAAATCACTTTGAGAAAAAAACTGAGATAGTGATTGAGATACTCTGTACACACAAAGTTAATGGAAATTTAATGAGCTGCTTAGGAAGTTAGAAGTCACCGGATGATTATGACCTAAAACATAATGATATGGAAAGGAGACAAGTTTAAAACAACTGCTGCAAATCCATACTATAATGGTTCTTAAGACCAAAAGATTATAAGGCTCTCTAAACAGGAAAAACCCAGGTGGAAACTCACTACCATGAATGTACAAGGAAGCCAGTTATATTTATTTTTCCAATTAAATCCCTATAAAAAAGGAATGAGATGCTCTGTTAAGTATGTGAAGACTGCAATCCAAGAATACGATTGACAAAATAGAATAAAACTTCTTGCTGAGGTACAGTGAAGGATATACTGAGTGTCTCAACACAGCACCCAAACAGCACAGGGGGAAATGTGTAAGCAGAAAGGCTGATGCTGTGAAGGAAACAGGAACAATCATAGGCGATCTCACCTCTCCTTTATTTTATACAGGAAAATAATCTCAACAAATGGCCTTGAGGAACCACAGCACCATCACCCAGTTTATTCTCATTGGGCTGTCTGACGATACCCACATCCAAGCTCTGCTCTTTGTATTATTCCTGGGAATTTACCTCCAGACACTACTGGGGAACCTGACAATGATATTAGTGATCAGGACTGACTCCCACCTCCACACGCCCATGTACTACTTCTTGAGTAATCTATCATTCCTAGACCTCTGCTTCTCTTCTGTCACTGTGCCCAAGCTCCTGAAGGACCTCCTGTCTGAGAAGAAGACCATCTCAGTAGAGGGCTGTCTAGCCCAGGTCTTCTTTGTGTTTCTTACTGCGGGAAATGAAGCCTGTCTGCTCTCAGTCATGGCCTACGACCGTTATGCCGCCATCTGCCACCCCTTGCTCTATAACCAGGTGATGAGCAACCAGCTCTGCAAGGGGCTGGTGTGGGGCTCCTGGGGCCTGGCCTCTCTCAATGCAGTCATCATTGTGCTCTTGGCTATTAACCTGGACTTCTGTGATGCTCAAACCATCCACCACTACACCTGTGAGCTGCCCTCCCTCTTCCCTCTGTCTTGCTCTGATATCTCCATCAATATCAGTATCTTGTCCTTCTCCACTATATTCCTTGGGCTTGGAAACTTCTTCCCAATCTTCTTCTCCTATGTTCGTATTATATTCCACATTCTGAACATCAGCTCCACCACAGGCAGAAGCAAAGCCTTCTCCACCTGCTCCTCCCACCTCATCGCAGTGATCCTGTTCTTTGGCTCAGGTATGCTGCGCTATCTCATGCCTCCCTCTGGTTCCTCCCTGGATTTGCTTTCTTCCTTACAATACAGTGTGATCACACCCATGCTGAATCCCCTTATCTACAGCCTAAGGAACAATGAAGTAAAGACAGCTGTGAAAAGGACATTGGGAAAATATCCGCAATATTTCAGGCATTGAAGTAAGTTACATTTACTCATCAAAACTGCAAAGATTGAGCTTTCTCTTATGTTGTCTCTTCCTTCTCGAGGTCGTTGCTCTCGCTCAGTCGTGTCCATCTCTTTTAGAACTCATGTCTCCCGTGTCTCCTGCACTGCCGGCAGATTCTTTACCACTGAGTCATTGGGGAAGCCCCCTGTCTGCCTCAACACAGAGTCAAATAGGGTACACAAAAGATCCTAGAGCTTGCCTGAGCACCATATCTTCTTATTGAAAAGTAGAGGCAAATATTTTAAACTTCCATTTGAAAAGTCTATGCTCTATTGATTGGGAAAGAATATGAAAGCATTCTTCCACAAGCACACTAATAAGACAAGAAATTAATTAGGGTGAAAAGTTAACACACATAGGTGGCTTGATTTCTCAAAAAAAAAAAAAAAATAGAATAAAATTTACCAAAAAATCAATCTGAAATGCTTAATAATGAAAGATTCAAAAGAGACTTTATATTTCATTTAAAAATATTTAACTTTAATCAAGAGCCCACCAGAAGGTTTGTGATCAAATCAGATTGGAGGAATTACAGCTAAAGTAATTAGCAATAAAAGAATAATTACCATATTACTTAATAAGACCATGTAATTTCCCCCTACTATAGCTAGATGAGGATAGATATAAGATTTAAATTTTGTTTGAGGAAAGATCTACAAGATCTACAAATATTGGCAATGATGAAATTTTCTATCTGGAAAATCTAAGAATTCCATTAGAAATGAAAACTTATTAGTATTCAAGACTTAAATGATGCAAAAATCTTAATATATTGATACAAAAATAGTTTCTATACACCAAAATCTAGTGAACAGACAAAAAATATGTTAACATAGAAAATTATTCATTGCTGTTACAACATCAACATAAAATCCCAGGATTAAACTTAACAATGAACCCTTAAAACTATATGAACAAAACAGCAAAAATGAACTGCTATTAAAGATACTTAATGTAAGATTTCTTTATAAAGTGTGTTTTCATCTTCAAATGACAAATACGTGATGAACATTAACATAAACCATAAGAATATTTATGGCAAAACCAATACAATATTGTAAAGTAATTAGCATCCAATTAAAATAAATAAATATATATGAAAAAAATTATTGCAAAAATTCATGATGAACAAAAAATAAA
>NW_011483711.1:77709-81460 GCF_000754665.1 Bison bison bison | reverse complement strand
TTTAAACAAACAACAAAAAAAGAATATTTATCACTGAATTATCAATAGCTATTGGATTCCCTGGTGGCTCAGATGGTAAAGAATCTGCCTGCAGTGCAGGAGACCCAGGTTTGATCCAGGTTGGGAAGATTCCCTGGAAGGGAATGTCTACCCACTTCAGTATTCTTGCCTGGAGAATTCCATGGACAGAGCGGCCTGGTAGGCCACAATCCACAGGGTTACAAAGAGTCAGACTTGACTGAGCAACTAACACTTTCACTTTCATGGAGATAGATGGTTCTAGAACTAAATAGAATCATCAGTGATTCAGGTTCCTTCCATCCATTTGCTTTGCTATCCTTATATATAAGGTTTCATCCTCAGCCTTGTCTGTGCCACTTCAGCACAACACAAAACAAAGCTAAAAGGAAGGGAAATATGAGTTTAGCGAGTTCTTAAGCTGTATATAAATGAAACCATTCTAAATAGTAAAAATCTAAAATACTCAAAGTCTTCAAGTTTTGATGAGGAAGTGGCAAAAATGAGCTCACAAACATTGATAGTGAGAATGTGAACTGGTTCAATCATTTAGGGGAAATCTGTGGTAAATCAAAACCACATATCTAAGATCTATTAATTATACTCCTACATATATATGAAAAGAAACGAGTTTAATTATCCAGAAAAGACATTATTAGAATGTTTGTGACAGTTTTATTCATTGTAACCAAAATATGTAATAAACCCAAACATCTACCACCTGCAGAATGAGTAAATAAACTTGTACATATAATATATTTATACAATGGAGTACTATATAGCAATTTAAAAAACTGGAAAACACAAATAGATGAAGTTCATGGATATTGTGTAACAGAAGCCAGACATGAAGAGTGCATATTTTATCATTTCATTTATATGACGTTAAAGGGGCTTCCCTGTTGACTCAGATGGTAAAGAATCTGCCTGCAATGCAAGAGACCTAAGGTTCAATTTCTGGGTTGGGGAGATCCCCTGGAGAAAGGAATGGCTACCCACTCCAGTATTCTTGCCTGGAAAGTCCCATGGACAGAGGAGCCTGGAAGGCTACAGTCCACAGGGTCGCAAAGAGTCGGACATGACTGAGCAGCTAACACTTTCACACGATGTTAAAGACTGACTGAAAAAGTAACATTAATACATTTATTAGTGGAATCAAGATAATGGCTATCAATGGGGAATGGATTGACTGGGAAGCAGCATGAGGGAGATTCCTAAACTGATGAAAGGTTCTGTATCTTGATCTGTGTTGAGGTGCATACATATATCAAAATCCATCAAGCTGTACCATTAAGATGAGTACACTTAATCATTTCTTTTAATACTGTCTCAAGAACACCTAACATGAGTTCTACCTTATAAAAAAAATTTTAGTGCAGAATACAGTAATGTTAACTACACCTTGTTAACTACACCTTCAATAAATAAGAAAATTAAACTACACCAAAAACATATTCCCAAGTATGATCTCTACTAATTGTGGAGGCATATCACCATTGTCTCTCACACATTGGTAGGAAGATGTGTTTTTGAAGAAGGCAATGTTAAGTTTTACAACTTCTTAACAAAATTAATGAAGAACTATGTAACTAATTTGGACTGACAGATTACAACCAGGCCAAGTGTACATCTACATCACAATTTCAAGTATTGTATTTCAATGGGACAGCCCATTTATTGAACTCATTCTTCCCTTTTTCCTGACTGTTGCTCCCACTGTTTAGGAGGGCTTGTCTCTAAATTTTGCCGAACTGAACTGAGCCTATACTGCTGTATCAATGGATGCTTCATCCTTGTGTACTTGGGTAGGAGACCCAGAGGAAACTTCTAATAGCTATTTTACTGGATACTAAAGCATAAACAGCTTCTTCTCTGAGATCTGAAAGAAACCCAGAACCGAATACATGAAAGACCTAAAGAGCCATTGCTGGAGTCAATGAGAAAGTGTTCTTCCTCACAAATCAGGACAGGTGCTAATGAATTAACAGACTCATAATAACATTGATACCCCTTCCATTAACACTTAGAAAACAAATTCTTAAATCTTGGTCATAAAATAGAGAATGCTGCTGCTGCTGCTAAATCGATTCAGTCGTGTCCGACTCTGTACGACCACACAGACGACAGCCCATCAGGCTCCCTTGTCCCTGAGATTCTCCAGGCAAGAATGCTGGAGTGGGTTGCCATTTCCTTCTCCATAGTGCCTCTTAATTCAGTCATCATCTTGGGTTACCCTTTAATTTATGCTTTGGACTTCCCTGGCAGTCCAGTGGTTAAGAATTTGCACTTCCATTGCAGGGCACATGGTCGGGAAACTAAGATCCAGCATTCCATGCAGAGTGGTCAAAAAGTAAATAAATGAAAATAAATTTAATTTATTTAAAGACCTTTAAAACAGGTTGACACTTCATTTCCTGGTTCACTGGTGGAAAAATAAAAGGCCAGGTGAAGTCCCCAACCAGAATAGTCATATGACCTCCCGCTCTTAGAATGCTTCCTATCTCTGGCCTTCCAAAAATCTTGCCTGACAGTGAAGAATCTGAAAATTCTATGTAAAAGGCGTAGCAAACCGCTAGGTGAGTTTGCAAGGTATTTCATGACAGACTGTGAAAAGAATTTTCTTTTTATTGGAGTAGAGTTGATTTACAAGGTTGTGCTAGTTTCAGGTGTACAGCAAAGTGAATCAGTTATACATATATACATACTCATTTTTTTCAGGTTCTTTCCCCATTTAGGTCATTACAGAATACTGAGTATAGTTCCTGTGCTATCCTACTGTATACTATTGTATGTTCCTTGTTAACTATCTATTTTATACATAGTAGCGTATAAGAGGCTGGCAGGCTACAGTCCACACGGTCACAGAAGAGTCAGACATGACTTAGCAAATAAGAACAACAATATATGCTAACCCTAATCTCCTAAATTGTCACTTTCCCCCATATGTGAAAATACATCTGTGATCAAAGAATGAAGGTGCTCACAATACTGTAAAGTAATTAGCCGCCAACTAAAATAATTAATTTAAAAAAAAAAAAGAATGAAGGGGCTTAAGAGATACAGAGTCTAAAGTACTTCAAGCCACTTTTTGGCACTCTGCTCCGAGATATCTATACTAAATCTCATATCCGTGAGAGCAATCCAACAAAAAATTTAAGAGCCCTGTTAAGAAGGACTGCATTGCTTGTAGTAAGGATGAATGTGGGAGAGGAAATAAGCCAGGAAATCACAGTCCCAACCTTGGCCCAGGGATAATCATCTTTAATGTGATAATAGTGGTTTAGGGACAGAAATTAGTGAAATTTTCAGAAAGGTTAGGCTTTTCTACCTTAATTCTGATTTATTGGATTAGATTTATTCCACATTTAGGTGAATGAAATAAACAATACTTAAAATTAATTGACTTTCATATATTTTTCCATACACCCAGAAAGTATCCATCAACCCCCAAAAGGAAAAGAGTGAAAAGATAAGACAACATCACTAGCAATGGTGCAATTTCTCTTGCTCCAACACTACCCAGTATTTAGTCCAGTCATCAGTCTCATTCAAATTTATGTCTAACTGGACATGCAACAACAGACTGGTTCCAAATAGGAAAAGGAGTACGTCAAGGCTGTATATTGTCACCCTGCTTATTTAACTTCTATGCAGAGTACATCATGAGAAACGCTGGACTGGAAGAAGCACAAGCTGAAATCAAGATTGCCAGGAGAAATATCAATAACCTCAG
>NW_011483711.1:70707-77609 GCF_000754665.1 Bison bison bison | reverse complement strand
TAGATGGGGAAACAGTAGAAACAGTGTCAGACTATTTTGGGGGGGCTCCAAAATCACTGCAGATGGTGATTGCAGCCATGAAATTAAAAGACACTTACTGTATGTCTTCTTTGAAGAAATGTCTATTTAGTTCTTTGGCCCATTTTTTGATGCGGATGCATGTTGATATATGGCAAAACCCATACAATATTGTAAAGTAAAAAAAAATAATAATAAAAAAATAAGAATGAAAAATAAATAAATAAAAGACGCTTACTCCTTGGAATGAAAGTTATGACAAACTTAGATAGCATATTAAAAAGCAGAGACATTACATTGCCAACAAAGGTCTGTCTAGTCAAGGCTATGGTTTTTCCAGTGGTCATGCATAGATGTGAGAGTTGGACTGTGAAGAAAGCTGAGCACCGAAGAATTGATGCTTTGAACTGTGGTGTTGGAGAAGACTCTTGAGAGTCCCTTGGCCTGCAAGGAGATCCAACCAGTCCATTCTAAAGGAGATCAGTCCTGAGTGTTCTTTGGAAGGAATGATGCTAAAGCCAAAACTCCAATACTTTGGCCACCTCATGCAAAGAGTTGACTCATTGGAAAAGACTCTGATGCTGGGAGGGATTGGGGGCAGGAGGAGACGGGGATGACAGAGGATGAGATGGCTGGATAGCATCACCGACTCGATGGACATGAGTTTGAGTGAACTCCGGGAGTTGGTGATGGACAGGGAGGCCTGGCTGCTGCAGTTCATGGGGTCACAAAGAGTCGGACACGACTGAGAGACTGAACTGAACTGAACTGAACTGAGAGGACACAAATAGAAAAAAGAAGAGGTGGGATTGAGCAGGAAAACACATATAGATGTCTTAGCACATCTAAAACCTGTCCATTCTCCCACCACTCTAAGGTGAGCTACTCTAAATTTGGTTTGGTTTGGTTTGGTTTCAGTATAGTTTAATTTGATTTGTGTTACTAAATTGTCAACCAAAATGAACTCCAGTTTCCAGCCTTCCCAGCATAAGTTAATCCATTCAAAGAATTTCGGAACTGAAAAACAGTCTGCAGAGGTAAATACATCCCTCCAAAAGTTTAGCATTCTTGTCTATAAGAAATGGCAAAATTGTAAAGAAAAACAGAAGAGAATAAAATATAAAAACAGAAGAGAAACAGAAGTTCTCAATCAATTTTGTCAACAGGTTATAAAAAGCAAATGCTATCTATAGCAATTAGATATACGAAAGAAGTGAAAGTCATTGCATGAATAGCTAGGGAAATGAGCATTTATGTGATAAGCTTGATTGCTGTTATGATATTATAATAATTGATCTATCACCATCATGAATCTAGTGAGCAGATCAAGTGGCAATGAACAACTGGAAAGCATTTGAGAGGATGTGTTGAAAAGTACTAACAGAACTGTGATATTTCCTTCCAACTTATGCTTTAATTCACTTATTCCCCTAAATCCACACCTCTTGCCCAAGCATAGAGAAAACAGAGAAAGACATAAAAATCTTTGGAATCTTAAGTTGAAAAGGTCAAAAACGTTTTAAAGAGAACACAACCAGGCATTCCCTCACTAAACAGGGAAGGAGAGAAAAGAGAAATTTCAGGAGAGTTAGTATTTAGAATTGGGCAATGGCACCCACTCCAGTACTCTTGCCTGGAAAATCCCATGGGCGGAGGAGCCTGGTAGGCTGCAGTCCATGGGGTCGCAAAAAGTCGGACATGACTGAGCAACTTTCACTTTCACTTTTCACTTTCATGCATTGGAGAAGGAAATGGCAACCCACTCCAGTGTTCTTGCCTGGAGAATCCCAGGGACAGGGGAGCCTGGTAGGCTGCCGTCCATGGGGTCGCAAAAAGTCGGACACGACTGAAGCGACTTAGCAGCAGCAGCAGCAGTATTTAGAATATGGGTCTCTTGTCATTCCATCCTTGGACAATATTTGAGACATTTGTGTATACTAAATATTCCCCCTTCTTTAAGTTTGGAGATGTAAATGTGAAGGAGAACAGAGTCCTCCTTCTACGTGTAGATCAGAAAGATGTAAATCCCTTTGAGAATTAACTACAGAGATTTTTCTGGTCTTGTATAACAACCAAGGGGGCTTTCCTGGTGGCTCAGATGGTAAAGACTAGGCATATGATGCCAAAATACCAGGGTTTGAAACCGGGTCAGGAAGATCCCAGGGAGAAGGAAATGGCAACCCACTCCAGTATTCTTGCCTGAAGAATCCCTTGGACAAAGGAGTTATACTCCAACCAAGACCAGAAAAGGCTGTATGAATTATTAGATGTTGTTGCAGAAACTGGCTGTTGAGAAACCAAGCAACACTCAAGAGCGTTGGAGAGCTCAGGTTTATTACACTGGTGGCCCAGAGGAGTCAACACTCCAAGCTCTGAGCCCCGACTGTTGGTGTACAGTTCCTTTATAGGATCCCAATTCCAGGTTTGCATTCTATATCTTCTATTGGATACTTGAGGCACGCAGGAAGGGGTGGGGTGGAGCGGTGGGGAACTGCCTGACCTTCACACAGACAAGCATGGCTAAGCAAGATTACAGGGACTGGGTAATTGCAAGAAGCAGGGTGAGTGAGATAAGTTTAAGTTCCTAGCATTGTTGTAAGTTTCCATTTCCCCAAAACTATGTGATCTACATAATCATGCAAGGGGCAAACTGAGTTACAGAAGCAGAAAGCATTTATTAGACTCCATTTTGATTTTTATAGGTCCCTCCACAATGTAAGTGAGCAGGAGACATTCTCCTGACTTTCCTTGATCTTAGAATGCATGGGAAAGGACAGGGAGAATGGCTCCCTGTTAGAGGTTCAAGGCTATAAGCTTAATATGAGACAGCAAATGCCTGCAAAGTGTCCCATGAGGGGAATAAGATGTAGTTGAAGGAGAAGAATCAGAATGCCCAGTCTTGCCAGAAAATGAATCAGGAAGATTCACATCATGATAGATTTCCCAGAGAGAAGGGTGGGGGAAATGCCTGAGGACAAGAAAGGATGACTTACTTGTGGAATAGGAGAACAGCACAGGACAAAGATAAACACTGAGAAACAGATGCTACTCCTCAATAACATCACAGTCCGTGCCAGACCAGGAGCATAACACTGACCCCTGGAAAGAGACAAAAGGTGAAAATCATGAATTATAATAAGTTTTAAATTTTAAATGAGAAATTACTAAATGTCATTGCATTCATAATCAAATGACTCAACTAAGCTTCTGTATCACACTTAAATGACAGCTTGAAAGATAAATTATTGTCATACATAAAAAATAAAGTTATATAGTTCCACTCCTGAGGCTACAGATTAAAAAAAATAACATACAGAGCCCATCAGGCAAAGGTATGATGGTACTGATATTATGGAAAACATCCTGCATTTATAGCCAAGAAACAAAGATGATGAACTTTGTTGTGTGCATACAGATAACTGAAAATTATTTCAGTCACAGAAATAAAGGCCAAGACTTTTTCTGCTGATGAACCTCAAGAAGCACTTAAAAGATAATAAGACTCCCTGATTTAGAGTAGGAGAAAGGTGAGTACGCTGTCTTTGTCTCTGGGGATTAGGCAGCAGTCTTTTGCTTTAACCGAAACTCAGTGGTAATCCACACCAGTATTCTTGCCTGGAGAATTCCATGGACAAAGGAGCATGGCAGGCTATAATATGGGGTCCCAAAGAGTCAGACACAACTGAGTGACTATCAGTCACTCATGGTCCTATGCTCTGATATTTTTACTTAAATGACTTTGAGCATGATGCTGAACCTTTCTTGCCTTGGTTTCCTAATCTATAAAATAGGTTGATGATATTACCTATTTATAGAGTGGTTATATTGATTAAAGTATACTCTTATACATTAAAAGCTTAAAATAGTACTTGACCCATATTCCTGTGCTGTGCTTAGTCACTCAGTCATGTCTGACTCTTTGCAACCCCATGGACTGTAGCCCACCAGGACCCTCTGTCTGTTAAGATTCTCCAGGCAAGAAAACTGCAGTGGGTTGCAATTCCCTCCTCCAGGGGAACTTCCCTACCCAGGGATTGAACCCAGGTCTTCCAAATTGCAGGCAGATTCTTTACTGTCTGAGCCACCAGGGAAGCCCATATTAATTGTTAATGATTATTGGCTGTTTTTCAACTTCTTAAAGAGTATTTGACCTTCCCCTTTACCCATGTTTACTAATTGTATTTAGACAGGTTTACTGCTCATCAAGTACTGATACTCACCTCCCTCTACTTTTAGGATTGGCATGATTTCCCAACTCCTACTGAATGGGACTTGGCCATTTGGGGTTGCTTTGACAAGTGAAATGTGAGTAGAACTGACAGTGTACTACTCTTAGAAGAAAATTTAAGGGACTGTGCCTTTCAGTTTGCTTCCTAAATGCTTACCCTCTGCCACAAAAATAGCCACTGGGTAGCTACTGATGTTCATCCTGGGTACCAGAATGAGAGACACACAAAGCTGAACTGAATCTAATCCCAAATGAGCTCAGGCAAACCAGAACCAATCCAAGATGGATGCCATATTCATGAGCAAGAAATAAATACTTGTTTTAATTCATTGAGGGTTTGAGGTTACTTGCTACCAGGGTGAAATGTGATAAACCTAATATATATTCACCACCTAACCCCAAGTCCTAAAGCAGTTCTAGCTTCAAAATAGCTTAAGTGCAAAATCCTATAGTCTTTTGCAACATTTATTATTCCAAAGCTCTCAGCTATATTTGACTATGGCCACTAGAAATGCTCTTCTGCCCATCCCTTAATGTTGGCATACTCTAAGATTCTGTTCATTGTTCATGGTTTACCTCATTCTACTCACTCTCGGTAGGAGTTCAGAGCCAATCTTGTGGTTTAATTTCCAGCCTAATGCCAAAGCATGCATCCCAGACTAGAATCCTTCCTAGAGTTTATGCCTTTATTCATTTGGATTCTTGATATCTCACTCTTTACATCCCATTGATGTTCCTGTATCAACAAGTTTAAATTGTATTATTTCCCCCTTAAGTTAATTTCTTGAATTTGGTATCTCAGTCATTACTGATACTATCCATTCAGCTCCCAAGTTGGAAAACCTAGTAATCACCCTCCTCTTCTTTCTCCCTCACTTCCCATACCAACTACCACCAAGTCCTTCCAACTTTATCTACTAAATAGTTCTTGAAACTCTTCAATCCTCATTATCCTTACTCTAATCAAGAAAAAGTGGTCTCTTCACCAATATTTGCCATTGTTCATCCTTCTCTCTCTTTGGTACTGAGCTCAAAGTCTTCCTCTCAAATCTCAGTCCCTGACATAATAGGAAACATTAGCATTTATTAATAAGTCATATAATAACTTGATCTCAAATTCTATAACATACAACTCTTTACTGTCCTTCAACTTGATTTCAGCTCTGTGCTTATATGCTGACCTCAAAATATGACCATCCATCTTATCTGAGTGGTCTCATCTCTTTAATCTTCAATCTCTGATTATAATTTTCTATCTTCCAGCCTCTCATATTTTTACTAACATTACAGATCTCTAAATATTTCAGTTCTTTAGCCCATTCCTTTCATCACCCTATCACTCATCAGAGCTTCATTTAATTTCTTTGTATCCTGAACCTATGGCAAATCATTTTAGCAGCTCTTACGACTGTGCCTTCAATAGCTTTGCCAATTTATTCTTTCATTTCATTCACAAGTCCCATCCACCGTCCCCATTTCTGTATTCAGAACATTAACCTGTATGGAATTTGGATTCTGCTTCAAACATAGCCTGATTCTATGAATTATTCTTTCTCATAAACTTAACTAGGAGTCCAGCTGTAATAGCAAAGAACAAATCTAACTCCATGTTTGACCTGTTTCTTTAACTTTTGTGCTCTGATGCCTGTGCTTAGTCATACTGACTTTGCACCTTTTGTAAAAGAATGCTGCCTATAGCCTGAAACATACAGGACAGCCCATTCTCAAGGCTCTGACCTTTAAAGGTATAACATTCTTTCATTTGAGGGAGGTGACATGTGAGCTTCAGGCCGGGACTCTTACAACTAGTCTCCTGTTTGCATTTTCTGAGACAGGAAATAGGTGGGCTCCATGTTAGGCATTTTAAGTAACAACAGAAAGAAGTAACAACTTCTTGTATCTTCTTATTGTAGAAGTAACAACAGAAACAGGGTAAAATAGCCAGGCTTTGTTTCTTGTGGATACTTTAACATTACCTTATGGCAAGGACAAGAGAGGGGTTAACCCCAGTTTGAGTAAAAGATCAAAAGGTCACATAATTCCCTTCCCTGAGGCAAAGGAGACCCTGCACATGCAGAGAAAGGCTCAGTTCAGTTCAGTCGCTCAGTCGTGTCCAACTCTTTGCGACCCCATGAATCGCAGCACGCCAGGCCTCCCTGTCCATCACCAACACCTGGAGTTCACTCAGACTCATGCCCATCAAGTCAGTGATGCCATCCAGCCATCTCATCCTCTGTCGTCCCCTTCTCCTCCTGCCCCCAATCCCTCCCAGCATCAGAGTCTTTTCCAATGAGTCAACATTTCACATGAGGTGGCCAAAGTACTGGAGTTTCAGCTTTAGCGTCATTCCTTCCAAAGAACACCCAGGATTGATCTCCTTTAGAATGGACTGGTTGGATCTCCTTGCAGTCCAAGGGACTCTCAAGAGTCTTCTCCAACACCACAGTTCAAAAGCATCAATTCTTCGGCGCTTAGCTTTCTTGACAGTCCAACTCTCACATCCATACATGACCGCAGGAAAAACCATAGCCTTGACTAGACGAAACTTTGTTGGCAAAGTAATGTCTCTGCTTTTCAATATGCTATCTAGGTTGGTCATAACTTTCCTACCAAGGAGTAAGCATCTTTTAATTTCATGGCTGCAGTCACCATCTGC
>NW_011483711.1:66208-70235 GCF_000754665.1 Bison bison bison | reverse complement strand
AAAGCAGAAATATATGTTTTTTTGGAACTCTCTTGCTTTTTCCATGATCCAGTGGATGTTGGCAATTTTCTCTGGTTCCTCTGCCTTTTCTAAAACCAGCTTGAACATCTGGAAGTTCACAGTTCACATATTGCTGAAGCCTGGCTTGGAGAATTTTGAGCATTACTTTACTAGCGTGTGAAATGAGCGCAATTGTGCGGTAGTTTGAGCATTCTTTGGCATTGCCTTTCTTTGGGATTGGAATGAAAACTGACCTTTTCCAGTCCTGTGGCCACTGCTGAGTATTCCAAATTTGCTGACATATTGAGTGCAGCACTTTCACAGCATCATCTTTCAGAATTTGAAATAGCTCAACTGGGATTCCATCACCTCCACTAGCTTTGTTCATAGTGATGCTTTCTAAGGCCCACTTGACTTCACATTCCAGGATGTCTGGCTCTAGGTGAGTGATCACACCGTCGTGATTATCTTGGTCATGAAGATCTTTTTTGTACAGTTCTGTGTATTAAAGAGGGGGGTATCACCCAGAGTCAGTGATGGCAAACCATGACCAAAGGCCCCTGGGCTGGAATCCATCTTGGAAAAAAGTTGTGCACACATATTGGAGAGGGCCCTAGAGACAGTTAGGGGTGGAAAAAGAAACTAGATAATTGGCCAAAGATAAACAAAGACCCGGAAGAACTGCCCTATGTAAGTGACTTAACCGCCTCTTTACTGTGCTCCTCCTCATTAGTGGGGAAGCCCACATCCTTACTCTCCAGAGTGTGTATCTCTGCCTTGCTTCTGTCTTAACTAAACAAAATGTTTCTCTATGTGCTCTCCCACTTGTTGTGCTATGTCCCTAATAACAAACTTTATACTTCCTTTTACAGTTTTCCTTCTTGAGAAATGCATTTTTCAATGGGGGCAACTTTGCTTCTAGCTTCTAGCCCCGGGTGGTCTGGCAGCTAGGATTTCTGGTTTTCATCCAGCTACCTAGGTCCAATTCCTGGGAGGGAATTATGATCTCACTTCAAGCCACTGCTCACTGCTCACTTCTGCCTCTCCAAGATCACATTCATATAGAGATAAAAAGCTGCAGAATAGAGAATAAGATTCGTTTTTTTACTATTTACAGGACTTGACTTACATGGACAGATGAAAGAACAAACAATTCCTGCACCAAGAAGTTTGCAGCTACCACCATGCCTCTCCTTCACCTTGCCTTTAAAAATGCAACCTAGATGTCCATCAGCAGATGAATGGATAAGAAAGCTGTGGTACATATACACAATGGAGTATTACTCAGCCATTAAAAAGAATACATTTGAATCAGTTCTAATGAGGTGGATGAAACTGGAGCCGATTATACAGAGTGAAGTAAGCCAGAAGGAAAAACACCAATACAGTATACTAACGCATATATATGGAATTTAGAAAGATGGTAACAATAACCCTGTGTACGAGACAGCAAAAGAGACACTGATGTATAGAACAGTCTTATGGACTCTGTGGGAGAGGGAGAGGGTGGGAAGATTTGGGAGAATGGCATTGAAACATGTAAAATATCATGTATGAAATGAGATGCCAGTCCAGGTTCAATGCGCGATACTGGATGCTTGGGGCTAAAGCACTGGGATGACCCAGAGGGATGGTATGGGGAGGGAGGAGGGTTCAGGATGGGGAACACATGTATACCTGTGGCGGATTCATTTTGGTATTTGACAAAACTAATACAATTATGTAAAGTTTAAAAATAAAATAAAATTTTTTAAAAAATGCTTTGCTGAGAGCCTTTGAAGGGTTCAGGGTCTGGGGAGCATGAGCCACCAATCTCCTTGCACAGTCCTGCAATAAACTTTTCTCTGCTCCAAACTCCAATGTTTCTATATTGTTTAGCCTCACTATGTGTTGGGTACACAAACCTGCATTTGGTTACATTTTCATTTCTACATCTGAACATCTGCCCATGTTCAGATCAGATCAGTCACTCAGTCGTGTCTGACTCTTTGCGACCCCATGAATTGCAGCACGCCAGGCCTCCCTGTCCATCACCAACTCCTGGAGTTCACTCAGACTCACATCCATCAAGTCAGTGATGCCATCCAGCCATCTCATCCTCTGTCGTCCCCTTCTCCTCCTGCCCCCAATCCCTCCCAGCATCAGAGTCTTTTCCAATGAGTCAACTCTTCACATGAGGTGGCCAAAGTACTGGAGTTTCAGCTTCAGCATCATTCCTTCCAAAGAAATCCCCGGGCTGATCTCCTTGATCTTAGTTTTCTGAATGTTGAGCTTTAAGCCAGTTGATGATAGATAATAAAATAATTTGGGTGAGGAACACCAGAAAAAACTTATTTAAAGCAATGGACTTAGTCTCAAGGGATAATTCTTCAACTAATGCCTCTAGATTCTTCCATCCTAATTGTGTTGATACAATTTGGCACTATAGATAATGTCTTTCTCTTGAAACTTTGCTTTTTCAAAAAAAACACATTTTTTATATGGACCGTTTTTTAAAAGTCTTTCTTGAATTTGCTACAAAATTGCTTCTGTTCTGTTTTGCTATTTTAGCCACAAAGCATGCCAGATCTTAGCTCCCTGACCAGAGATTGAACCCACATGCCTTACAGTGGAAGATGAAGTCTTAACAACTGGACCACCAGGAAAGTTCGGAGACTTTGCTTTTTGAATCTCCTGGCTCTCTCTCCTGATTCTAAAGACAACTCCACCAGTCTATTTGCAGTTTCCACTTTTTAAATTACCTCTTTAGGTGATGCTATTCCCCTTGTATCTGTCCTTGGCAATCTTATTTTAATACCCTTCATTCTTTCCTGGTATTACAGTTGACCCTTGAACAATATGGGTTTGAACTACATGGGTTCTGCATGAACTACATGCAGATTTTTTTCACTAGATACTACTACAGTAGTATACAATCCCCATTTGGTTGAATCTGCTGATGTGGAACCAAGGATATAAAAGGCCAAATATACTAATTTTTGGACTTCCCTGGTGGCTCAGATGGTAAAGAATGCTCCTGCAGTGCTGGAGACCTGGGTTCGATCCCTGGGTTCGGAAGATCCCCTGGAGGAGGGCGTGGCAACCTACTCTACTATTCTGGCCTGGAGAATCCCCATTGACAGAGGAGCCTGGTGGGCTACAGTCCGTGGGGTCGCAAAGAGTCGTACACGACTGAGCGACTGATCTGATCTGATCCTTTCTTCTACACCCAACAGTGAAAGGGAAAGTGGAAGTTGCTCAGTCCTGTCTGACTCTGTGCAACTCTTTGCAACTGTATCAGTTCAGTTCAGTTCAGTCGCTCAGTTGCTCAGTCGTGTCCGACTCTTTGCAACCCCATGAATCGCAGCACGCCAGGCCTCCCTGTCCATCACCAACTCGAGGAGTTCACTCAGACTCACGTCCATCGAGTTAGTGATGCCATCCAGCCATCTCATCCTCTGTCGTCCCCTTCTCCTCCTGCCCCCAATCCCTCCCAGCATCAGAGTCTTTTCCAATGAGTCAACACTTCACATCAGGTGGCCAAAGTACTGGAGTTTCAGCTTCAGCATCATTCCCTCCAAAGAAATACCAGGGCTGATCTCCTTCAGGTTGGACTGGTTGGATCTCCTTGCAGTCCAAGGGACTCTCAAGAGTCTTCTCCAACACCACAGTTCAAAAGCATCAATTCTTCAGCACTCAGCCTTCTTTACAGTCCAACTCTCACATCCATACATGACCACAGGAAAAACCAGAGCCTTGACTAGACGGACCTTTGTTGGCAAAGTAATGTCTCTGCTTTTCAATATGCTATCTAGGTTGGTCATAACTTTCCTTCCAAGGAGTAAGCGTCTTTGAATTTCATGGCTGCAGTCACCATCTGTAGTGGTTTTGGAGCCCAAAAAAATACAGTCTGACACTGTTTCCACTGTTTCCCCATCTATTTTCCATGAAGTGATGGGACCAGATGCCATGATCTTCATTTTCTGAATGTTGAGCTTTAAGCCAACTTTTTCACTCTCCTCTTTCACTTTCATCAAGAGGCTTTTTA
>NW_011483711.1:65116-65589 GCF_000754665.1 Bison bison bison | reverse complement strand
GAAGTTAAATAAGCAGGGTGACAATATACAGCCTTGATGTACTCCTTTTCCTATTTGGAACCAGTCTGTTGTTCCATGTCCAGTTCTAACTGTTGCCTCCTGACCTGCATATAGATTTCTCAAGAGGCAGGTCAGGTGGTGTGGTATTCCCATCTCTTTCAGAATTTCCCACAGTTTATTGTGATCCACACAGTCAAAGGCTTTGGCATAGTCAATAAAGCAGAAATATATGTTTTTTTGGAACTCTCTTGCTTTTTCCATGATCCAGTGGATGTTGGCAATTTTATCTCTGGTTCCTCTGCCTTTTTGAAAACCAGCTTGAACATCTGGAAGTTCACGGTTCAAGTATTGCTGAAGTCTAGCTTGGAGAATTTTGAGCATTACTTTACTAGTGTGTGAGATGAGTGCAATTGTGCAGTAGTTTGAACATTTTTTGGCTATTGCCTTTCTTTGGGATTGGAATGAAACTGACC
>NW_011483711.1:58020-64266 GCF_000754665.1 Bison bison bison | reverse complement strand
TCTGATGCTGTAAAGAGCAATATTGCATAGGAACCTGGAATGTCAGGTCCATGAATCAAGGCAAATTGGAAGTGGTCAAACAAGAGATGGCAAGAGTGAATGTCGACATTCTAGGAATCAGCGAACTAAAATGGACTGGAATGGGTGAATTTAACTCAGATGACCATTATATCTACTACTGCGGGCAGGAACCCCTCAGAAGAAATGGAGTGGCCATCATGGTCAACAAAAGAGTCCGAAATGCAGTACTTGGATGCAATCTCAAAAATGACAGGATGATCTCTGTTCGTTTCCAAGGCAAACCATTCAATATCACAGTAATCCAAGTCTATGCCCCAACCAGTAATGCTGAAGAAGCTGAAGTGGACCGGTTCTATGAAGACCTACAAGACCTTTTAGAACTAACACCCAAAAAAGATGTCCTTTTCATTATAGGGGACTGGAACGCAAAAGTAGGAAGTCAAGAAACACCTGGCTTAACAGGCAAATTTGGCCTTGGAATACGGAATGAAGCAGGGCAAAGACTAATAGAGTTTTGCAACTGTGTAGTCCATGGAATTCCCCAGGCCAGAATACTGGAGTAGGTAGCCTTTCCCTTCTCCAGGCGATCTTCCCGAACCCAGGTCTCCCACATTGCAGGCGGATTCTTTACCAGCTGAATCACAAGAGAAACCCAAGAATACTAAAGTGGGAAGCCTTTCCCTTTTCCAGGGGATCTTCCCAACCCAGGGATCGAACCCAGGTCTCCCACATTGCAGGAGGATTCTTTTCCAACTGAGCTATCAGGGAAGCTACTCCCAATAAGGCTACATAAAACTGCCATCACTCAACCACCTGTTTCCTTGGCAACTACATAGAAAGAGTTCAAAAATGTTGGAAACGTTAAAGGCTCTCATCTCATGTATACCTCTTATTTACAGATGCAATAGTCATGAGCAACATTTTCCAAACAACACAAATTTCAAGCCCAACTGATTTCTATTACAAGGGGAAATGTTTGCTTCTTAGAAATGAGGTATCAATTTGCTAACACGAAGTCAAATGTTAAAGAATGAGTTATGACTGGATTTAATGTCTCCCAAAGGACAAAATTGCAAAAATAATGCCTATTTCCATCCAGTGAGTTAGTGAAAGTCACTCAGTCATATCTGACTCTTTGCAACCCATGGACTATACAGTTCATGGAATTCTTCAGGCCAGAATACTGGAGTGGGTAGCCTTTCTCTTTTCCAGGGAATCTTCCCAACCCAGGGGTTGAACCCAGGCACACTGCCGGCGGATTCTTTACCAATTGAGCTATCAGGGAAGCCCCTACTTTCCATCTAGGAGAGCTTAAATGAATGACAAGAGACATGTATTATTTATCATGAAGCCCATCATCTGTCAGTACCAAGCACAAAACAACAAAATGAGGAAGTACTCAATGAATAAATATCTGTTGACTGTACATGGTGTTAATTAAATTAAGGGACATGTATGTCCTCTGTATTTTTTAGTTGTATGCAAATCCATTCAAATGTTGATAACGTGATCTAACATATCTCAGATAAGAAATCAAAAAGAAATGTCTAAATTGACTTTAGACATTCTAATAGCATATGGCAGAAATTATTAATACTAATTCATTATATTCTTGAACTATTAATGGCGTGCTGCGATTCACGGGGTCGCAAAGAGTCGGACACGACTGAGCGACTGAACTGAACTGAATATAGTATTTAAAAATTCATTGTATGCTTGGACTATAGAAACTCTACAAAACCAAGGCCCAATAATTTTCCTAGGTGGGGTTATCTCCTCTCATTTAATCAAGGTAAAGGACAATCTTGATGTATAAAGAAAAACTCTCATCTACACTAGAAAATGACCTGGAGTTCAGTGATATGTCATACCTCCAAGCCACTGAGAATTCCGAAAGGGCCTTCACAGTCCCATGTGGTAATTAGGAAAATGTCCCTTTTCCAGAAGATTAGTTATTTTAATCCATTTCTTATTCTCCCCTTTTCAGTCCCAGCTAACCTTGGTGGCTCGTGTGGTAAAGAAGCTGCCTACAATGTGAGAGACCCAGGTTTGATCCCTGGGTTGGGAAGATGCCCTGGAGAAGGAAATGGCAACCCTCTCCAGTATTCTTCTCTGGAAAATCCCATGGACAGAGGAGCCTGGTGAGCTACAGTCCATGGGGTCACAAAAGAGTCAGACACGATTAGTGACTAACACCTAATAATAGCTTCGTCCAGGCTTTCAATGATTGTCTTCTGTGAGAAATTTCAACCATGGCCCTGAAGAGCATCCTGTGTGTCTCCTAATAAAGTTGACTTTCTGGTTAACTGAAAACTGTGAGCTTAGTGAGTCCAAAGTTTGGCATCAGACTGAGACTTCAGAGAATACAGGGCAGTGGCCTAGCTTCCCCTGGGTGCCTGACCCAACCCCTCTGTGACTGCATGAGCACAGATGGCCTTCTGATTGGTTCCATAAAAAGTTCTTTAAGTGGTGCCCTTAGAATAGCATTCAGAATCACAAAGGAAATAAATGAAAAGAAGGCACATTACTGCACTTGATGTCATAAGAGAAGATTTTCAAGAAATGTATGTGAGTTGTACAGAATTTGAGCTTCTTTAGTGAGATTGTTTTTCTCCTTTCATATAGTGGCCAGTATTGCAGAATGATACTTCTTTAAGATATACAGAAGAATAATCCAGAATCTGTGATATTTCCAATATTGAGAAGTTGAACTACTCAAATGCCCATTATTCATTGGCAACAAAAATAAAAAAGAAAAGGCCATCTGGTATATCAAGTATCAAACTCCTGTGACAGTTCTGCTATGGAGAGACTTTACCACAGATGTGTCAGCCTGTGAAAGGAAAGACAGAAAACTCTGGAGCTATTCCCACCCAAAATATCAAAAACCCAGTAATATCCTCCTTCATTTCCTGATGGTCCCATATTTTCATTCCTGGAAAGTTCTCTATGAGTTTTAATCTGCTGATGATCCTCTCCTCCACTCCTAACCAGTCACTTGATGACACATTCCATTCATTTAAAAGTCTGAGGTTCCTACTATGCCCATCCCTGGCTGCTGAGCTAGAGATGGTAACTTCCCATTCCTTGGAATGATACTTTCCTTGGAGGGTACCCAGATATCACTATTCTCCCAAAGATGCAATTGTTCCAATTGTTCCACTGCCTTGCACAGCTTATCAGAAAGGTCTCTCTTCCCTCCATGCATAACACTGAGGGCCAGTATATCTTACAACCTGGGCATAAATCCTCTCATTGCAGAAAGCTGACGCCTGGAATGAGGTGTCACAGATAGATACTGGATTTCTAGGGCCACTAATTCCCCCTAATTGGCAAGAATTCCATTAGGGTGATGGCAAGAAATATTCTGCTACTTAAACAGATCTGATTCCCTTGGAGACAGTGTGAATAGTGTGAGGGAGCATAGGAGCAGATAGCTCTGAGAACAATCTCCAGTGGATGAAGTTGTCTTCAGTCTCTGACTAATTCTAACATTTCTATCTTTCTCTGCTGATCAAATACCTCCCTCGTGCACATAAAGTCTGAATTTGCCCCTAAGCTTTGAGGTCCCTTGAGCCAATCTGTCCAGACTGACCCTATACACACACACCAGTAATGCATGAATTCATTCCAAAAACGTCTGTAAACAACTACTGTGGGCAAGGCTTGTCTAGAACATCTCTGAAATTCTCTTTTCACAAAGTTTACGCTTCACCATGATCAACTGCTCCACCCTTCACTTTCCACAGTTTTCTCATATTTTCACTCTTGTAAAAAATCAGACTCAGCCTCTCACAGTTCAGCATGAAGTGAAGCCAGTATCGTCCACTTGGTAAGTAAATGAAAACGTGTAACTGAATGCTTTGATCCAGAATTAAATGGAAAGACTTTATCAGGGTTTAAAGAAACTGACTACCTCTGTGTAAGGTGTTGTCTAGGATGGGGAATTTAGGTCGCCTCCTTTCTCTGTGATACCCTCTAAATCACATCATGCAGTAGCTGATGTCTTCATGCACAGTAAGTATGGATGCAAGAGAAGAGAGAAAAGAGTTCTCCAGAAATACCACACTGACTAAATACAAGAGATTCCAGACATATTCTTACCTACTGTGAGGCCCTGAGTCTGCCATGGACACTGTGGTCAGATCTCCCTGACCTCCCTAAATAAAGGTGGAATGATGAACACAATTTTCAGGATAGGTTGAAAATATCCAAATAATTGAGGTACTTTAAATTAGTTAAGCTTTGCAAAAAAAAAAAAACTAAGTCCAATTCATTATTTTAATTTGCTTTAATAGGTTTCATGAGAAAGTTTTGCTTTCAACAATATTTACATATTTATCCATGCAGCATCCTCAAAAGTAAATTCTTTAGTTGCCAATGCTTCATTAATACTGGATCCAGGTTCCACAGATACACAAAGGTAAGCACTGCACTGTTTGTCCAGATCCCCAGATAACTTTCACTAATTTAAGATGGGTTTAAGCTAATAGCTTTGTTAATGTGATCAGAATTTAAGCTTCTCCTGATTATTCAGTTTATGATCATAGATTGCTGGCAAGGACAGAGTGACCAAAAACAGGTGCTCTGTGGAAAAAAAAAAAAAGGCAATTTTAACATCTTTGTGAATTCAGAAAGTTACCTTGAGTTAGATGGTAGAGTGCTAAACAAAAGAAGAAAACTGGCCAGTCAGCCTAAAATGACCAAGACAGGCAGGAATCTTCATATTCGAGACATGCCCTAGTACATAGAACTATGAATTAGGATTCAAAATTATCCAGAGTATAGCATCCCTTCCCAAATGTACTGCTCACCATCCTGGTCCTCATGAACAACTAAGTGAGACTAAGGGCAAGAGGATGAAAGTTATGGTTAAGAAAAAACTGTAGTAACATTTCACCCAACTCTAAAAGAGCAATAAAGAAATAATGCACCCATATCAAAACTGGAAGGAGCTTCTTCCATTATTGCAAAAGGTCTGTGCCCTCTAAAGAGTGATATATCATCAGGAATTTTGCAGTGACATGAGATAACATGATCCATGTTGATAACAGCATCCTTGAAATTCAGTAGCAGAACTTCTGCCAGGCATTAGTGCTATCTGGACATTTGGAAAAAAGGGAAGGAAATTATGGTTGGAGGTGTGGGAGTCTTGTCTGAGGCACCCATGAAATACCATATAGAAGTTTCTAGACTCATACAAAAGGCATAACTGAAGCTAATATAGAATGGAAATGAAGTATAAGAACTGGTGGCTTATGATTGCTGCTATTATGATGGGATCCATGTTCACAAGGGGTTCACAGTCTGGAGGGGAAAACTGAGATGCATGTTAAACATCAAATGAGAAAAGATTTCAGACTCTGACATAATACAGGGAACCTAGTATTCGAACAGAGAGCAGTAGGGAGCAATCAAGACTGGCTACAAGAGAAAAGCTCAGGCTGGAAGGGCCATCAGAACATAGATCAACTAAATTTAAAAGGAGGACATTTGAAGTGGAGAAAAGTAGTATAAGCATAGACAGAGGAAAATACAAACCAATCTGATATCAAAAGTAACTTAAAACTTTGAAAAGTTAAGGAAAAACATAGATGAACTCCAACTATAAGAGTAGGAAAACAGTCTGTAATGCTATGCACTAAAATTAGATCTGACTTAGCCAAAATAAATGAATTTATTTCCTGGTTCTTATACTGTTTCTCAACGTGGCATTATAAAATCTTCATGAATATCAGTTTCATCATGAATAAAATGGACATGAGTGACTGCCAAAATAAATGACAAAATCACAGTGAGAATAAATTGAAAGCGATTAAGTAGAGACCCTATACATAAAAATCTCATTAAAAATTAATATCCTATTAAATTTAAAAGCTACTAAATCACTGCAGATGGTGATTGCAGCCATGAAATTAAAAGACGCTTACTCCTTGGAAGGAAAGTTATGACCAACCTAGATAGCATATTAAAAAGCAGAGACATTACTTTGCCAACAAAGGTCTGTCTAGTCAAGGCTATGGTTTTTCCTGTGGTCATGTATGGATGTGAGAGTTGGACTGTGGAGAAAGCTGAGCGCCGAAGAATTGATGCTTTTGAACTGTGGTGTTGGAGAAGACTCTTGAGACTCCCATGGACTGCAAGGAGATCCAACCAGTCCATTCTAAAGGAGATCAGTCCTGGGTGTTCTTTGGAAGGAATGACGCTAAAGCTGAAACTCCAGTA
>NW_011483711.1:30734-57920 GCF_000754665.1 Bison bison bison | reverse complement strand
CAGTACTTTGGCCACCTCATGTGAAGAGTTGACTCATTGGAAAAGACTCTGATGCTGGGAGGGATTGGGGGCAGGAGGAGAAGGGGACAACAAAGGATGAGATGGCTGGATGGCATCACTGACTTGATGGACGTGAGTCTGAGTGAACTCCGTGAGTTGGTGATGGACAGGGAGGCCTGGCATGCTGCGATTCATGGGGTCACAAAGAGTAGGACACGACTGAGCAACTGAACTCAACTGAACTGAACTGAGATGACAATGAGCAAAGAAATAATGATTGGGGAACAAGGAGAGAAGATTTAGAACAACTGCTGCAGATAATGGTTCTCAAAACTAAATGATTATAAGGATTTCTAAACTATAAGAAAATTCAACTGAAATGAAATACTAGATATAAGTAGATGAACCAGATACAATCATTTTTTTTCAGTTAAAACCCTATGGAAAAAGAATAGGATTCTCTGAAGTATGTGAAGACTTTGACACAAAAGCAAAAATAAAAAAATCAAGATACAGTGACACACAGTGAGGACAAGTTTGAGATGTTGTAACACAGTATTCAGGGAGAGCAGGGAGGGATGGTGAGGAAAAGTGATGATGACATAAAGGAAAGGGACAATTACAAGTGATCTCATTTCTCTTTCTATTGTCCTTCAAGGAAACAGCCTCCACAAATGGCCTTGAGGAACCACAGCACCATCACCGAGTTTATCCTCACTGGGCTGTCAGACAACCCCCACATCCAGGCTCTGCTCTTTGTGCTCTTCCTGGTGATTTACCTCCTGACCGTGATGGGGAACCTGACGATGCTGCTGGTGATCAGGGCTGACTCCAACCTTCACACACCCATGTACTTCTTCTTGAGTAATCTATCATTCCTAGACCTCTGCTTCTCTTGTGTTACTCTGCCCAAGCTCCTGAAGGACCTGCTGTCTGAGAAGAAGACCATCTCCATAGAGGGCTGTCTGGCTCAGGTCTTCTTTGTGTTTATCACTCCAGGAACCGAAGTCTGTCTGCTCTCTGCCATGGCCTATGACCGCTATGCCGCAGTCTGCCACCCGCTGCTCTATAGCCAGGTGATGAGCAACCAGCTCTGTGTGAGGCTTGTGTTGATCTCGTGGGGTCTGGCCTCTCTTGATGCAGTCATCATTGTGCTTTTGGCTGTTAACCTGGATTTCTGTGAGGCCCAAACCATCCACCACTACACCTGTGAGCTGCCCTCCCTCTTCCCTCTGTCTTGCTCTGATACCTCCATCAATATCAGTATCTTGATCTGCTCAATCTTACTCCATGGATTTGGAACCTTCCTCCCAATAATCTTCTCCTATGCTCGCATTGTCTCCACTATCCTGAGCATCAGCTCCATCACAGGCAGAAGCAAGGCCTTCTCCACCTGCTCCTCCCACCTCATCGCAGTGATCCTGTTCTTTGGCTCAGGTATGCTTCGCTATCTCATGCCTTCCTCTGGTTCCTTCCTGGATTTGCTCTCTTCCTTACAATACAGTGTGATCACACCCATGCTGAATCCCCTTATCTACAGCTTCAAAAACAAGGAGGTAAAGGGAGCTGTGAAAAGGACTTTGGGGAAATATCTGCACTATTGCACAGGTTGAACTAAGTCACATTTACCCAGCATACCTGGAAAGACTAAATTTCTTCTTATGTTCCCTCCTGTTTTGTTTCCAACCTCTCCCCCTACACAGAGTCAAGTAGGATTCAGGAAAGAACCCACAGCTTCCCTGAACATCCCAGGTAATGATTACAAAGGAACCCTCACTTTTGAGACCCTATTTGGAAATTCTATGCTGTACTGAAGTGGGACACAATGTGAAGAAACACTTACACAAAGCCCATCAATAATACAACATGATTATTAGGGAGAAAAAAACAGAGATTATTTGATTTCTCAAAAGGCACAGAAGTCACAAGAATTTCTACTTAAAATGCTTCATTAAAAAAGATGCAAATCATTCTTCCTGTATTTGATAAATGCTTCAAAATAAAATGTCAGATTGGGAGAATGACATTTGAAATAACCAGAAAAAAGTTATTATAGCTCATATTACTTATCAGAATTATGCAATTTCTATACAATGTATTTATATGAAGATTAGATCCGATATTTAAATATCCATAGGAAGAAGTAAAACCTATGAATATTTGAAGATGACATAATTCTATGGAAAGCCTAAAAACTCCTCCAATAAACTTATTGGCACTCCAAAGAATTTAATAGGCAAAAAACTAATATTAATGCAATCAGTACTATTTCTATATACTAGCCACTGTTAAGTAAACAAAAAATATGCTTCAGGCAGAAAAAGATACATTTACTACTAGAAGATAAATAGAAAATCCTCAGGATTGAACTTGATAAGTACTTAGAGCAAATAAGAATACAGTAAAAAAAATTAACTAAATGATATAAAAGATGCTTAAATTAATATAGGATGTATTTTTAGATATACTCTCCCCTTCCAGTTTTATGCAATCAACAAAAGAAAAACATTGAATTTACAAGCAATCTGGAAATCCATAGTTCTAGACTTGATTCCATAGAACCATTAGTGATTCCGTCTTTTTCCTCCTATTGAATATGTTGTCTTCATATATTGGGTTTTACTAGAGGCATTATGTTTTTTATAACATAGCTTTCTGTTTTTTGTAGAGCTATTTGTATATTCTGTTCTTGAACTTTATATAAATGGAATGATTCTAATCCTAAAATTAAAATACTGGATGTATTCAAGACTTGATGAGGCAGGGAGCAATCAGACTCACATATATTGGTAGTGGAATTGTAAATAGGTTCAATCACTTCAGAAAAATATTGGGCAGTATTTACTAATTGCACACTATATGTCTACTCTAAGATTCATTAATTATATTTTTAGGTAAATATGAAGAGAAATGAGTAAACATATCCAGAAAGGACATCAATAGAATAGTCATAACAGTTTATTATCACAGCCAAAATGTATAATAAACCTAAATATCCATCACCTGGAGAACAGATAAAAATTCATACATGTAGTATATTTATACAATGAAACATAATACAGCAAAATTTTAAAACTGCAAACAGTAAGTGAATAAATCTCACAGACACTATGTAACAGAAGCCAGATACAATGGGTACTTATTTATGAGTTTATTTATATGAGGTTAAAGACAGTGAATTGATCTGTTTCTATGTTCTAAATTTCTTTTCCTCAGCTTTACTGAGATATAATTGACATATAATTTTGTATAAGTTAAATGTGTACAATGTGCTGATTTGATACACTTACATGTTGCAAAATGTTTACCATCTCCACCAATTCACATCCTTACCATTCATTTTTTGAGGTCAGAGTATTTGAGATACATTTTATTAGCAACCAAGTATAAAATATAGTATTATTAACTATAATCACCATGCTGTCTTCTATTTTATTTATTTATTTTTTCACTTTACAATATTGTATTGGTTTTGCCATACATCTAGATTCCCAAAACTTACTCATCTTATAACTGGACATTACATTTTATTTTTCCTGATACTTTGACATCTTCAAATCTTGCTGAGCCTGGAGAGACTGTCCACCCAGGGCTAGCTAGGTCCTAGGGACAACAAACAACTCATCTGATCAACACATTTTTCAGATGTAATCTAATTAATCAAGAACCCATACCCTCAATTGCCTCCTTTATTCAGCAATCACACTGCAGGCCACTATCCACATGCTCTAATCACCTCAGGGCCAGGTACCAGACAACAAGAGACAGCCCCTTAAACCCAGATTCTACTGAAATCATTCAAATTATTCCATTCTAAACTTGCTTACACTGCCTCATTCATCTCTTCCTACAAAAAACACAATAAAGCCTGTTGCCCACATTTTCCTCTCACTCCCTCTGCCTCCTGACCAGTCCAAGGGCTCCCCATGTAGTCCTATAAGTAATAAATTATCTTTTCAATAAAAAATTGTCTCCTTTCTGTTGGCTTTACCATACTGACTAATAATAAAACTTACATTTTAAAATAGTCAGGAAAAGTAATAATTTCATAAATTCATTCACGATGAAATCAGAACAGCAGTTTCCTATAGAGAATGGATTGATCAGGAAGTATCAAGAGGAATCTTTTCAGGCAGATGAAAGGTTTTAGACTTGGTCTCTGTAGTGTTTACAAAGTGTACACTTATAAAATTCACCAAGCTGTCCCTTTCAAATGGTTGCACTTAATCACTTTACATATGTATTTTAAACTGAAATCAATAGGAAAACTAAACAACCAAAAACATTTGTTTCATGAATGTTCTCATACTTCTTACAGGTCCATATCGCCCATGTCCTGCAAATACTTTAGTGAATAACTCCCTTCCTTTCATATCAAGGCAGTATTTCCCCCACTCCAGTCATGATGGGAATTAACACCAGCTATAAGTCTCAAGGATCTTGCCCGTAGCTCAGATGGTAAAGAATCTGCTTGCAATGCAGGAGATCTGAGTTCGATCCCTAGGTCAGGAAAACCCTCTGGAGAAGGGAATGGCAGTTCACTCCAGTATTCTTGTCTGGAGAATCCCGTGGACAGAGGAGCCTGGCAGGCCACAGTCCAGGGGGCTGCAAAGAGTTGGACACAACTGAGCAACCAGCCATTTATAAGTCTCAAAGCCATGGGGGAGGTGGCAGAGGACAAGTAACATCTTCCAAGGCATCTACCCAAAGCAAAGCTTTGCTTGGTCCCTGCATTAGCAATGGGTCTCCAAAGAAACAGCCAATAGTAGAGACGGACATAGACATGGTGAATTCTAAGGCACTGACTCACACACTTGTGTGGCCTGACAAATCTGAAATTTGTAGAGCAAGCTGGCATATTCGATTCAGGTAAGGCTTCATGTTGTAATTTTGAGGCCAAAATCCACAGGGCAGGCCAGCAGGCTGGAATTTCAGACAGGGTTTCTATGTTCCAGTCCTGAGAATTCCTTCCTCTTTGGGAAACCTCAGTCTTTGCTCTTACAGCCTTCAGTTTTTTGAGGCCTGTCCACACTATGGAGGGTAATCTGCTTTAGTCAAAATCAACAGTTTAAATGTCATATCTAAAAAATACTTTCACAGGAGCATCTAGACTGATGTTTGATTAAACAGCTGGGATCCATATACCAGTTAAATTGACACAAAACTAACCACTACAGCCTCTGAGCAAAGAGAAACTGGTTTTTTCCAGCAAGCATTAGTAGATTAGTTCTGTGGTCCCCTTCAGGGATTCAGTGTCTCAAGCATATCTGCCCAGGTATCCTCATCCCAAGTGTTGTGGTCCTAGTCTTTTCCTAGTGGGACCCTGGACTTAACATAGGAGTTACATGAATTTAGCCTTCTTCATAATTCAGTTTCTGTCATACTCATAACCTGGGCCTGGTTTTTGGCACAATTTACCTACTTGGTGAAGGAGATATGTCCTTTAATAAAGCCATTAATAAATAATAATAATGCCATAAAGATTCTGGTCTTGAGATGGTATGTGCCTAACACAAGTCTCATTTTATTTCTTTAATATACCAACGACATCACAACGGCAAAGTACCTGCACACTTCCTGTGCTTGACATTGTGCCCTTCTACTTCAATTTGCATATGCCAATGCATTCCCTTATACAAGTTTCTCTTCCCATTCACCACAGGTTAGATATGTTTGGTCACATGGATCACAGCTTTGTGTAACTGAATGAAACTATGAGCCATGCCATGTAGGGCCACCCAAGACGGACAGGTCATGGTGGAGAGTTCTAATAAAACGGGGTCCACTGGAGAAGGGAATGGCAAACCACTTCAGCATTCTTGCCTTGAGAATCCCATGAACAGTATGAAAAGGCAGAAAGATATGACACTGAAAGCTGAACCCTCCAGGTCAGTAGGTGTCCAATATGCTACTGGAGAAGATTAGAGAAATAGCACCAGAGGAATGAAGAGGCTGAACCAAAGTGGAAATGACCCCCAGTTGTAGGTATGTCTGCAGGTAAAGTCAAGTCCAATGATGTAAAGAACAATATTGCACAGGAATCTGGAATGTTAGGTCCGTGAATCAAGGTAAATTGGAAGTGGTCAAATAGGAGATGACAAGAGTGAACATTGACATTTTAGGAATCAGTGAACTGAAATGGACAAGGGCTTCCCTGGTAGCTCAGATGGCAAAGACTCCACCTGCAATGCAGGAGACCCCAGTTCTATTCCTGAGTTGGGAAGACCCCCTGGAAAAAAGATAGGCTACCCACTCTAGTAGTTTGGGGATGCCCCTGTGGCTCAGTCAGTAAAGAATCTACCTGCAATCTGGGAGACCTGGATTTGATCCCTGGATTTGGAAGATCCCCTGGAGGAGGGCATGGAGACCCACTCCAGTATTCTTGCTTGGAGAATTCCCAAGGACTGAAAAGCCTGGTGGGTCACAACCGAGCAACTAAGCACATCACACAAAATGGACAAGAATAGGAGAATTTAATTCAAATGACCTTTATATCTACTACTGTGGGCAAGAATCCCTTAGAAGAAATGGAGTAGACCTCAGAGTAAACAAAGCAGTCCAAAATGCAGTACTTGAGTACAATCTCAAAAATGACAGAATGATTTTGGCTCTTTTTGGAGGCAAACCATTCAATATCACAGCAATCCAAGTTTATGCCCCAGACACTAACACCAAAGAAAATAAAGTTGAACGGTTCTATGAAGACCTATAAGACATTCTAGAAATAAAACAAAAAATATGTCCTTTACATCATAGGGGACTGGAAAGCAAAAGTAGGAAGTCAGGATATACCTGGGTAATAGGCACCTTTGGCCTTGCAGTACAAAATTAAGGAGGGCAAAGGCTAAGAGAGTCTTCCCTAGAGAACACATTGATCATGGCTTATATGCTCTTCCAACAACACAAGAGATAACTCTACACACAACATCAACAGAAGGTCAATACAAAAATCAGATTGATTATATTCTTTACAACCAAAGATGAGGAAACTTTACAGAGTCACCAAAAACAAGACTGGATGCTGACTGTGACTCACATCAAGAACGCCTTACTGCAAAATTCAGACCTAAATTGAAGAAAGTAGGGAAATCCACTATGCCATTCAGGTATGAACTAAATCAAATCCCTTATGATTATACAGTGGAAGTCAAAAATAGAATCAAGGGATTATATTTGATAGAGTTCCTAAAGAACTATGGACAGAGGTTCATAACACTATACAGGTGGCAGTTACCAAACTATCCCCAAGAAAAAGAAATGTAACAAGACAAAATGGTTGTCTGAGGTGGCCTTATAAATAGCTGAGAAAAGAAGAGAAGCTAGAGGCAAAGAAGAAAAGGAAAGATATACCCATCCGAATGCAGAGTTCCAAAGAATAGCAAGGAGAGAATAAGAAAGACTTCCTAAGTGAACAGTGCAAAGAAAAAGAGGAAAATAATAGAATGAGAAAGACTAAGATTTCTATAAGAAAATCAGAGATACAAAGGAAACATATCATGCAAAGATGGGCACAATAAAGGATACAAATGGTATGGACCTAACAAAAGCAGAAGATGTTAAGTAGTGCCAATAATACACAGAAGAACTATACGAAAATGATCTTATTGACCTGGATAACCACGATGGTGTGATCACTCACTTACAGCCAGACATTCTAGAGTGTGAAGTCAAGCAGGCCTTAAGGAACATTACTACAACAAAGTTAGTGGAGATGATGCAATTCCAGCTGAGTTATTTCAAATCCTAAAAGATGAGGCTGTGAACGTGCTGCACTCAATATGCCAGCAAATTTGGAAAATTCAGCAGGGGCCACAGGACAGGAAAAGGTCTGTTTTCATTCCAGTCCCAAAGAAGGGCAATGCCAAAGAATGTTCATGCTACTACACAATTGCACTCATTCATATGCTAGCAAGGTAATGCTCAGAATCCTTCAAGCTGGACTTCAACAGTAAGTGTACCAAGAACTTCCAGGTGTACAAGTTGGGTTTAGAAAAGGCAGAGGAACTAGTGATCAAATTGCCAACGTCCACTGTATCACAGAAAAAGTTAGAGAATTCCAGAAAAGTATCTACTTGTCCTTCACTGACTACATGAAAGCCTTTGACTATGTGGATCACAACAAACTGTGGAAAAATCTTAAAGAGATGGGAATACCAGATCACCTTACCTTCCTCCTAAAAAACCTGTATACAGGTTAAGAAGCAACAGAACCAGCCATGGAACAACAGACTGGTTCCAAATTGGGAAAGGAGTACATCAAAGCTGTATATTGTCACCCTGCTTACTTAATTTATATGTGGAGTGCATCTTGCAAAATGCTGGGCTAGATGAAGCACAAGCTGGAATCAAGATTGCCAGAAGAACTATCTATAACCTCAGATATGCAGATGACACCACCGTTATGGCAGAAAGTGAAGAGGAACTAAAGAGACTCTTGATGAAAGTGAAAGAGGAGGGTGAAAAAGCTGGCTTAAAACTCAACATTGAAAAAATAAAGATCAGGGCATCCAGTCCCATCACTTCATGGCAAATAGATGGGGAAAAAGTGAATGCAAAGATAGACTTTATTTTCTTAGGCTCCAAAATCACTGCAGATGGTGACTGCAGCCATGAAATTTAAATACACTTGCTCCTTGGAAGAAAAGCTATGACCAAACTAGACAGCATATTCAAAAGCAGAGACATTACTTTGCCAACAAAGGTCTGTCTAGTCAAAGCTATGTTTTTTCCAATAGTCATGTACGCATGTGAGAGTTGGACCATAAAGAAGGCTGAGCACTAAAGAATTGATGCTTTTGAACTGTGGTGTTGGAGAAGACTCTTGAGAGTCCCTTGGACGCAAGGAGATCAAACAAGTCAATCCTAAAGGATATCAATCCTGATTATTCATTGCGAGGACTGATGCTAAAGCTGGAGCTCCAATACTTTGGCCACCTGATGCAAAGAAATGATTGATTAGAAAAGACCCTCCCTGGTCCTGGGAAAGATTGAAGGCAGGAGTAGAAGGGGACGACAAAGGACAAGATGGTTGGACAGCATCATTGACTCAAATGGAGTTTGAGCAAGCTCAGAGATGTGATGAAGGACAGGGAAGCCTGGTGTGCTGCAGTCCATGGGTTGCAGAGTAAGACATGAGTGAGCGACTGAACAACAACAACAAATCAGTGCAGTTCAGTTCAATTCAGTTCCGTCACTCAGTCTGGTCCGACTCCTTGCGACCACATGGACCGCAGCACACCAGGCCTCCCTGTCCATCACCAGCTCCCAGAGTTTACCCAAACTCAGTTCAAAAGCATTAATTCTTCGGTGCTCAGCTTTCTTTATAGTCCAGCTCTCACATCCATACATGACCACTGGAAAAACCATAGCCTTGACTAGACAGACTTTTGAGGACAAAGTAATGTCTGTGCTTTCCCTCATAGCTCAGTTGGTAAAGAATCTGCCTGCAGTGCAGGAACCTGGGTTCGATTCCTAGGTTGGGAAGATTCCCTAGAGAAGGAAATGGCAACCCACTCCAGTATTCTTGCCTGGAGAATCCCATGGACAGAGGAGCCTGGCAGGCTACAGTCCATGAGGTCATAAGAGTTGGACATGACTGAGTGACTAAACCACCACCTAGGTTGGTCATAACTTTCCTTCCAAGTAATAAGAGTCTTTTAATTTCATGGCTGCAATCACCATCTGCAGTGATTTTGGAACCCCAAAAAATAAAGTCTGACACTGTTTCCACTGTTTCCCCATCTATTTCCCATGAAGTGATGGGACCACATGCCATGATCTTAGTTTTCTGAATGTTGAGTTTTAAGCCAGCCTTTTCACTCTCCTCTTTCACTTTGATCAAGAGGCTCTTTAGTTCCTCTTCACTTTCTGCCTTTCACTTTTCTCTTCACTTTCATAAGGGTGGTGTCATCTGCATATCTGAAGTTATTGAGATTTCTCCTGGCAATCTTGATTCCAGTTTGTGCTTCTTCCAGCCCAGCTTTGCTCATGATGTTCTCTGCACATAAGTTAAATAAGCAGAGTGACAATATACAGCCTTGACATACTCCTTTTTCTATTTGGAATCAGTCTGTTGTTCCATGTCTAGTTCTAACTGTTGCTTCCTGACCTGCATACAGGTTTCTCAAGAGGCAGGTCAGGTGGTCTGGTATTCCGATCTTTCAAAATTTTCCACAGTTTATTGTGATCCACACAGTCAAAGGCTTTGGCATAGTCAATAAAGCAGAAATAGATGTTTTTCTGGAACTCTCTTGCTTTTTCCATGATCCAGCAGATGTTGGCAATTTGATCTCTGGTTCCTCTGCCTTTTCTAAAACCAGCTTGAACATCAGGAAGTTCATGGTTCACATATTGCTGAAGCCTGGCTTGGAGAATTTTAAGCATTACTTTACTAGCGTGTGAGATGAGTGCAATTGTGTGGTAGTTTGAGCATTCTTTAGCATTGCCTTTTTTTGGGATTGGAATGAAAACTGACCTTTTCCAGTCCTGTGGCCACTGCTGAGTTTTCCAAATTTGCTGGCATGTTGAGTGCAGCACATTCACAGCATCATCTTTCAGGATTTGGAATAGCTCAACTGGAATTCTATCACCTCCACTAGCTTTGTTCATAGTGATGCTTTCTAAGACATAACTGGGTCATTAAGATCTTTTTTGTATAGTTCTGTGTATTCTTGCCACCTCTTCTTAATATCTTCTGCTTCTGTTAGGTCCATACTGTTTGTCCTTTATTGTGCCCATCTTTGATGAAATGTTCCCTTGGTATCTCTAATTTTCTTGAAGAGATCTCTATTCTTTCCCATTCTATTGTTTTCCTCTAATTTTTTGCATTGTTCACTTAGAAAGGCTTTCTTATCTCACTGTGTTATTCTTTGGAACTCTGCATTCAGATGGATATATCTTTCCTTTTCTCCTTTGCCTTTTGCTTCTCTTCTTTTCTCAGCTATTTGTAAGGACTCCTCAGACAAGTGTTTTCGCCTTTTTGCATTCCTTTTTCTTGGGGATGTTTTTGATCACTGCCTCCTGTACAATGTTACGAACCTCCTTCACAGACCTTCAGGCACTCTATCAATTCTAAGCCCTTGAATCTATTTGTCACTTCCACTGTATGGTCATAAGGGATTTGATTTAGGTCATACCTGAATGGTCTAGTGATTTGTCCTACTTTCTTCAATTTAAGTCTGAATTTTGCAATAAGGAGTTCATGATCCGAGCCACAGTCAGCTCCCAGTCTTATTTTTGCTGACTGTATAGAGCTTCTCCTTCTTCAGTTTTGAAGAATATACACTTTAAAAAATACTGAAAGACTTTTAAAAACAAGTTGAAACCTGACTTCCTAATCCATCAATGCAAAAATAAAAGGCCAGTCCAGCCTCCCACCAGCATGGTCATGGGACCTCATGCTCTCAGAATCCTTCCCCTCATTGGCCTCCCCTAAATCTTGGCTGACAGTAAAAAACTACAAATCCTATATAGAGGAGATCTGGGGCAGGCAAACTAGAGGGGAAGTGGTGAAATTGTGCAGTACTCACAAAAGCTTGGGAAATTTTTTTCTATCAAAGAAAAAAGGTGCTGAAGATATAGGGATTTCAGGCCACCCTCAGCGTCACTGCTCCCAGATATCTACATCTAATTCTCCAAAACGCAGAAATGACCCAACAAAAAGAAATTGAGTCCCATTTTAAGAAAGACTCAAATGTTTGTTCCTTTTCTGTCGGTAAGTCATGTCTTATCCTGCCCTCAGTCTTTCCCAGGATCGGGGTCATTTCTGATAAGTCAGCTCCTCGCATCAAGTGGCCAAAGTACTGGAGCTTCGGTATCAATCCTTCCAATGAATATTCAGGGTTGATTTCCTTTAAGACTTACTGGTTTGATCTCCTCTTATCAAAGGGACTCTCAAGAGCCTTCTCCAGCACCACAGTTTGAAAGCATCAAATCTTCAAAGCTCTGCCTTCTTTCTGGTCCAACTCTCACATCCATACATGACAACTGGGAAAAAAAAAACAACATAGCTTTGACTATACAAACCTTTGCCAGCAAAGTGATATCTCTGCTTTTTAATACCCTGTCTGATTTGTCATAGCTTTTCTTCCAAGGAGCAAGTCTTTTGATTTCATAGCTGCAGTCACTGTCTGCAGTGATTTTGGAGCCCAAGAAAATAAAGTCTGTCACTGTTTCCATTTTTTCCCCATCTATTTACCATGATTTGATGGCACCAGATGCCGTGATCTGTCAACAAAGGTCCATCTAGTCAAGGCTATGGTTTTTCCAGTAGTCACATATGGATGTGAGAGTTGGACTGTAAAGAAAGCTGAGGGCCAAAGAATTGATGCTTTTGAACTGTGGTGTTGGAGAAGACTCTTGAGAGTCCCCTGGACTGCAAGAAGATCCAACCGGTCAATCCTAAAGGAGATCAGTCCTGGGTGTTCATTGGAAGGATGAGTATTGAAGCTGAAACTCCAACACTTTGGCCACCTGATGCAAAGAGCTGACTCATTTGAAAAGACCCCGATGCTGGGAAATATTGAGGGCAGGAGGAGAATGGGATGACAGAGGACGAAATGGTTGGATGGCATCACCGACTCCATGAACATGAGTTTGGGTGGACTCCGGGAGCTGGTGATGGACAGGGAGACCTGGCGTGCTGCAGTTCATGGCGTCGCAAAGAGTCAGATATGACTGAGCAACTGAACTGAAGTGAACTGAACTGATGCCATGATCTTAGTTTTTGAATGGGGTATAGCCAATTAACAATGTTGTGATAGTTTCAGGTTAATAGCAAAGGGACTCAGCCATATATATATATATAGATGTATCCATTCCAAAACAGTTTTAAAATTCTTCTCTTTCAGAAAGGGCAAGGTTGTGAAGAACAGATAGTGCAACAAAAAACAGAAGATGACAGGGCTACCTCAAAAAATTTTATAAGTGGGTAAGAAGAAGCAAAGATATCTATATCAATTTTTAATACATGAGCGACAGAAAAGTCAGAGCGTGATGTTTAGTCAGGAAAATCAGCTTCTATATAAATAACTCTGAATACCAACTTGAGATTATAATATATGACCTTTCACCATCATGGAGCTACTGAGAGAATCAAGTGGCAAAAGACTCAAAAGCACCTGTGAAATTATAGGGTGTTAAATTGAAAGTACTATGGAACTGGGGTATTTTCTCCCAAGCTATGCTTTATTTGCTTGTAACCCAAGTTCATTTTCATCTGCCTATGCATCGAAGAATCAGAAACCAAAGACAAAAAAATCCTTGGATTTGAAGTTGAAAAGATATGAAAGTATTTGAAAAAATGCAAGCATACAGACCCTGACTAAACTGGGCAAGAGATAAGAACATTCAGGGGAGCTAGTTCTGAGCATGGAGAAGGCAATGGCACCCCACTCCAGTACTCTTGCCTGGAAAATCCCATGGACGGAGGAGCCTAGTGGGCTGCCATCTATGGGGTCGCACAGAGTTGGACACGGCTGAAGCGACTTATCAGCAGCAGCAGTTGTGAGCAAGTGGTGCTCTGCCATCCAACCCTTGCACCATGTTTGTTGCATGCTTATGGGTACTAAAGGTTCTCTCTCCTAGTAAGTATGAAGATGTGACAATAAAGAATTGAGTCTTGTCTCTGTGTGTGGCTCAGGAAAATGGTAAGCCCTTTGAAATTCTCCCACAAACAACGACACAACCACCATGGCCCAGAAAAGGTAGTATGAATTACATAGACATAAGTAGGTAGGAGACAATCTCCTGCATTTTTTTGGGGGGTTAGAAAGAACTGGGAGGACAAATAAAGACTTCAGTGTTTCTGCTAGAGATACAAGAATATTATCTTACAGTGAGAGAACTAGTGACCAGCAAAGTATCCTATGAGTAGAATAAGAAATAGTTGAACTACAGGATTCAGCATGGTCAGCATTGCCAGCAACTGGCTGAGAGTGATTCAAGCCACATGGATTGCCAAGGAGAGATATATACCTGAGGACAAGAAGGGGTGAGTCACTTGTGGAGGATTAAGGAAGCCACTGTTGTGATCTAGATGCCTGCCACAAACACCACAACCGGTGCCTGCCCCAAAGTATAACATTTCCCATGGTAACACACGAAGGTGGAAATCATGAATGTGAATGAGTTTTAGATGAGTCATCTGTAGATGACTGAGAATTTACTGACTTCGACTGAGTTCATAATTAAATGGCTGGAATAATTTTCTGCATCAGACTTAAATGGCAGCTTGAAAGAGAAATTATCATCAACTATAACAAAATAAAGTTGCAATTTTACACTCCTGAAATAGATTAAAAATTAATTAATACACACAAATCTATCAAGCAAAGGTAAGGTGTTATTATACTGGGGTATCCTGCATTTATGGCCAAGAGAGAAAGATGATGAACTCCATGGTAAGCCAATAGATGATCCAAAGAAAATTATTTCAGTGAGTGAAATTAAGAATAACAACTTACTTAGTTGATTCACCGCAAGGAGCATCTGGAAAACATGTTACTTTCTGATTTAAGCAGAGTCAGAGGTTTAGTTTAGAGTTAAAGTTAAGTACATGACCTTGTGATTTGGGATTAGGCAGCAGTTTTATACTTTATCCAAAACTCATGATTTTCCATGTCCTTTTCTCATGTATAAAATAGGATTGATAATACTCTCTACTCATAGGCTTGTTGTGTGGATTAAATAATATCATGATGTGTTAAAAAGTTGAGTATTTATTTAACACATATTATTAATAACTCAGCTATTTTTTGAAACATTTTTCCAGCTTTCATGAGGTATATTTGACAGATAATTATGTATCTTTAAGATGTAATATGATGTACTTAGAGAAGTATACATTGTGAAATGATTACTATAATCAGGTTAATTAACACATCCATCACCTCATGTAATTATTAGTGTGTGTGTGTGTGTGTGTACACAAGCTCTAACCTCTTAGCAACTTTCAAGTGTACAATACAATATCATTAACTATAGTTGCTTGCTGTACAGTAGCTCTCCAGAACTTATTCACCCTGCACAACTTAGAACGGGTGACCTTTGACCAACATCTTTGACCAACATCTCTCCATTTCCCCCACTGCTCAGGCACAGGCAACCATCCTGCTTGACTATCAGCTGACATTTTTAGATTTCACATGTAAGTAATACCATGCAAAACTTGTCATTCTATGTCTGGCTTATTTCATTTAGCATAATGTCCTCAAGGTCCATCCACGTTGTCAAAAATGGTAGGATTTCCTTCTTCTAAAGAATGAATACTACTACAGTTCGTAGGTATGTGTGTGTCTCACATTTCCTATCCATCCATTGATGAATACTTACGTTGTTTCCATATCTCAGCAATTGTAATCAATACTGCATTGAACATGCAAGTGCAGATACCTCTTCAAGATCCTGATTTAATTCTGTTAATATATCACCAGAGGTATAGGACTGCCAGATCATATGGACCAGTTGGATCATATGATTAATCACATATTACATATATATTTATTATAATAAATATATTATATATATAATGGAATCTATTCCTTTAAAAAGGAAAGAAATTCCGTCATCTGGGACAACATGGATAAAACTGGAGGATATTATGCTAAGTGAAATAAGCCAGAAACAGACTGATCCCACATAAGTGAGGAAACTAAAATAGGCAAACTCATAGAAGCAGAGAGAAGAGTAGTGGTTGTCAGGGCCTGGAGGGAAGGGAAAACAGGGAGACAGTGGTCAAAGTGTACAAAATTTTATCATGGAAGATGAATAAGTCCAAAAATTTACTGCCAATATAGTGCCTACAGTTAGCAACATTGTATTGTAACTTAAAAATTCACTAAGAGTAGATCTTATTTTAGATGTTCTTATTACAAAAATAAAGTAAGGAAAGCTGGATGAAACTTTCAAAGGTGACAGATATGTTTATTTGATTGATTGTCATGACGGTTTCACAAGTGTACACTAATCACAAAATTCATGAAGTTGTATACATGAAATATGTATGAACTTTTCAATGTCAATCATACCTCAATAAAGTGATATTTTTAAGAAAGAATTGTTATGTCATCAGAAGGACTGATACCATCCCATGATACATGAAATCTAAATTTGGCAGTAGAGATTTTAGGCAAATGCATATTTATACAAATGGGCTTTTCACACTGACTTGTCTAGAGAACTGGTTTGAGCCAATTTATTCCTGAACCATCCATACCCACTGAATGGTTCCTCATGCTATGAAATATTCTCTCCATAAATTTGTAAAAGCAGGATCAGTGGCAGCCGTGGTGACAGAAGCCAGACATCAGGGTGTGGAACAAGTAAGAAGACATAAAATAAAACAGTTAATTCAGACCACACTCTCAAGGAATTTAGCATTAAAAAGAATGAAAGAGGAAAATAACAATAAATGGTGTCAAAGTGAGAAAAATTTTAATAGGAAAAAGATTTGATCGTATTAACGTATGAAGAAGAAGGAATAAAAATAGAGAATTGAGAAGTTTGAACAAAAAAACTGCTAAGGAAGCACTTAGGCTGGTTAAGTCTAATCACTCCTAGACTAGTCAAGGACTAGTCCCTGTGACCAAGGGCCTTGGATACTATAGTTGTTTATACCCAGGTAATGGGCCCATCATAGAATGGAGGTCAGGCTACTACAACTCAGGTGCATTTAAGCCCAGAAGTTGTGAGGTCACCCGTAAAACACACTCTTTTTCTCCTTCACTGTTTTTATCTACCAGTTGTTCTCAGCCCTCCTTCCCATCTGAACTGCACTTTGGTCTGGGGCTCAGTGTTCCTGTAAACCTCAGTTCCCAGTGTCAAATAGCCAGTTTCAGCATTCATGTTAATAAGTCATCCAATAACCTGATTTCAAGTATCTATAATGACTAACTCTGTCCACTGTTGCTCAACATGATTTCAGCCTTGTACTAATTAGGTGATCTTCAAGATATGATCACTCATCTCATCTGAATGGTAACACCACTGTTCTTTAATCTCCAGTTGTACTCTTCCTGGTTTCTCACTTTTTCACTTGCTTTCTAAAAATTCTAGTTCTTCAGTCCATCCCTTCATTCCATCCATCACTATCAACCTATGAGAGCTTCATTTTATTTCTCTCTGTCTTGAAACCATAATGCATCATTTTAGCAACCCTCATGTTTGTGAGGGCTTCCCTGGTGGCTCAAACAGTAAAGAATTTGCCTGCAATGCAGGAGACCTGGGTTCAATACCTGGGCCAGGAAGATCCCCTGGATAAGGGAATGGCAACTCACTTCAGTATTCTTGCCTGGAGAATTCCCTGGACAGAGGAGACTGGCAGGCTACAGTCCATGGGGTCACAAAGAGTCAGATATGACTAAGTGACTAACATTTTCACTTTTTCATGTCTGTACCTTCAATGTCTGCCCATTTGTTCTTTCATCAGATTCACAAGCCTTACTTACTTTCTCCATTTCTATATCCAGGGCGATAATTCTAGCAAACATAATCCAACAACACACTAAAAGAATCAAACACCATGATCAAGTGGGGTTTGTCCCAGGGATGCAAGGATTCTTCAATATAGGCAAATCAATGTGATATACCATATTAACGAATTGAAAGATAAAAACCATATGATCATCTCAATAGATGCAAAGAAAGCTTTTGACAAAACTCAACACTCATTTATGATGAAAACTATCCAGAAAATGGGCATAGAGGTAACCTACCTCAGCATAATAATAATAAAAATTTCATAATAAATATATGAAAACCCACAGGAAACATTATTCTCAATGTGAAAAACTGAAAGCATTTCCTCTAAAATCAGGAACAAGACAAGGGTGCCCACTCTCAACACTATTATTCAATATAGTTTTGGAAGTACTAGCAATCAAAGAAGAAAAAGAAACAAAAGGGAAAAGGAGTAAAACCCTCACTTTTTGCAGATGACATGATACTATTTATAGAAAATCCTAAAAAGGGCACCAAAAAATTACTACAGCTAATCAATGAATTTAGTAAAGTCACAAGATAAAAAATTAATACACAGAAATCCCTTGTATTCCTATACATTAACAATAAAAACTCAGGAAGAGGAACTAAGAAAGCAATGCCATTCACCATTGCAAAAAAAATAAAATACCTAGGAATAAACCCACCTAAAGAGACAAAAGACCTTTAAGAAAACTACAAGACACTGATGAAAGAAATTAAAGACACAAACAGATGGAGAGATATACCATGTTCCTGGATTGGAAGAATTAATATTGTGAAAATGACTATACTATCCAAAGCAATCTACAGAGTCAGTGCAATCCCTATCAAATTACCAAAGGCATTTTTCACAAAACTAGAACAAAAAAGTTCACAATTTGTATGGAAACATAAAAGACTCCCCAAATGCCAAAGCTTTATCTTGAGAAAGAAAAACGGAGCTGGAAGAATTAACCTTCCTGACTTCAGACTATACTACAAAGTAATAGTCATCAAGACAATACTGTATGGGCACAAAAACAGAAACGTCTATCACTGGAACAGGACAGAAAGGCCACAGACAAGCCCACACCTACAGGCACCTTATTTTTGACAAGAATATCCAATAGAGAAAAGACAGCCTCTTCAGTTAAATGGTGCTGGGAAAACTGGACAGGTACATGGAAAAGAATGAAATTAGAACACTTTCTAACACCATACACAAAAATAAACTCAAAATGGAAAAACAAACAACCCAATCAAAAAGTGGGGAAAAAAACCTCAACAGACATTTCTCCAAAGAAGACATACAGATGGCTAACAAACACATGAAAAGATGCTCAACATCACTCATCTAATTAGAGAAATGCAAATCAAAACCACAATGAGATATCACCTCACACTGGTCAGAATGCCATCATCAAAAAGTCTACAAAAAATAAATGCTGGAGAGGGTGTGGAGATAAGGGAACCCTCTCTTACTGTTGGTGGTAATGTAAATTGATACAGCCACTATGGAAGACGATATGGAGATTCCTTGAAAAACTAGGAATAAAACCACCATATGACCCAGCAATCCCACTCCTAGGCATATACCCTGAGGAAACCAAACTTGAAAAAGACACACATACCCCAATGTTCATTGCAGCACTATTTACAACCTGGAACATGGAAGCAACCTAGATGTTCATCAACAGATGAATGGACAAAGAAGCTGTGGTACATATATACGATGGAATATTACTCAGCCATAAAAGAGGAATGCATTTGAGCCAGTTCTAATGAAGTGGATGAACCTAGAGCCTATTATATAGAATGAAGTAAAGAATAAAGAGAAAGATAAATATCATATACTAATGCATATATATGGAATCTAGAAAGATGGTATCAATAGATTTATTTGCAGGGCAGCAATGGAGAAGCAGACATAGAGAACAGATTTATAGACATGGGGTGGGAGGAGGAGAGGGTGAGATGTATGGAGAAAGTAACATGGAAACTTATATTACCATATGTAAAATAGATAGCCAATGGGAATTTTCTATATGACTGGGAACTAAACAGGGGCTATGTATCAACCTAGAGGGGTGGGATGGAGAGGGAAATGGGAGGGAGGTTCAAGAGGAAGGGGACATATACATACCTATAGTTGATGCATGTTGATGTTTGATGGAAAACAACAAAATTCTGTAAAGCAATTATCCTTCAAATAAAAATAAATTAATTTTTAAAACCCAAAATGGATTACAAACTAAATGTAAAGCCATATACTATAAAACTTTTAGAGGAAAACATAGGCAGAACTCTTTGACATAAATCACAACAAGATCCTCTTTGACCTACCCCCTAGAGTAATGAAAATAAAAACAAAACTAAGCAAATTGGACCTCATTCAGCTTAAAAGGATTTGCACAGCAAAGGAAACCATATACAAGATGAAAAAACAACCCTATTCATGTATGGATGTGAGAGTTGGACTATAAAGAAAGCTGAGCACTGAAAAATTGATGCTTTTGAACTGTGGTGTTGGAGAAGACTCTTGAGAGTCCCTTGGACTGCAAGGAGATCAGTCCATCCTAAAGGAGATCAGTCCTGTGTCTTCATTAGGACTGATGTTGAAGCTGAAATTCCAATACTTTAGCCACCTGATGTGAAGAGCTGACTCATTTGAAAAGACCCTGATGCTGGGAAAGATTGGGGGCAGGAGAAGGGGACGACAGAGGATGAGATGGTTGGATGGCATCACCGACTCAATGGACGTGGGTTTGGGTGGACTCTGGGAGTTGGTGATGGACAGGGAGGCCTGGCATGATGCGGTTCATGGGGTCACAAAGAGTCGGACACAACTGAACTGAACTGAAGAATGGAAAAAGACATTCACAAGGAAACAACTGACAAAGGATTCAGTTCAGTTCTGTTCAGTTACTCAGTCGTGTCTGACTCTGCGACCCCATGAATCGCCGCATGCCAGGCCTCCCTGTCCATCACCAACTCACGGAGTTCACTCAGACTCACGTCCATTGAGTCAGTGATGCCATCCAGCCATCTCATCCTCTGTCTTCCCCTTCTCCTCTTGCCCCCAATCCCTCCCAGCATCAGAGTCTTTTCCAATGAGTCAACTCTTCGCATGAGGTAGCCAAGTACTGGAGTTTCAGCTTTAGCATCATTCCTTCCAAAGAAATCCCAGGACTGATCTCCTTCAGAATGGACTGGCTGGATCTCCTTGCAGTCCAAGAGACAAAGGATTAATCTCCAAAATATAAAAGCAACTCATGCAGCTCAACATCAAAAAAAACAAACAACTCAATCAAAAAATGGGAAGCAGACCTAAACAGACATTTCTTCAAAGATGACATGCAGATGGCCAACAAACACATGAAAAGATGCTCAACATCACTTATTTTTAAGAAACAAAACTATAATGCGGTATCACCTCACACTGGTCAGAATGGCCATAATCAAAATATCTACAAATAATAAATGCTGGAGAGGATGTGGAAAAAAGGAAACCCTTTTGCACTCCTGGTAGGAATGTAAATTGACACAGTCACTGTAGAGAAAAGCATGGAGACTCCATAAAAAACTAGGAATAAAATTACCATATGACTCAGCAATCCCACTACTGAGATACCCTGAGAAAACCATAATTCAAAAAGACACATGTATCCCAATGTTCTAACTGTTGCCTCTTGACCTGCATACAGGTTTCTCAGGAGACAGGTAAGGTGGTCTGGTATTCCCATCTCTTTAAGAATCTTCCAGTTGTAGAACTGGATGTAGAACAGTGTAGTAGAACTTCGGCCACCTGATTCGAGGAACTGACTCACTGGAAAAGACCCTGATGCTGGGAAAGATTGAAGGCAGGAGATCGGGATGACAGAGGATGAGATGGTTGGATGGCATCACTGACTAGATGGACATGAGTTTGAGCAAGTTCCAGAAGTTGGTGATGGACAGGTAAGCCTGGTGTGCTGCAGTCCACGGGGTCGCAAAGAATCGGACAGGACTGAGCAACTGGACTAACTGAACTGAGAACCGAATATGGAACAGTGGATTGCTTCCAAATAGGGAAAGGAGTGTGTCAGGACTGTATATTGTCACCCTGATTATTTAACTTATATGCAGAGTACACCATGCGAAATGCTGGGCTGAATAAATCACAAGCTGGAATCAAGGTTTCTGGGAGAAATATTAACAACCTCGTATATCCACATGATACCACTCTAATGGCAGAAAGTAAAGAGGAACTAAAGGGTGATAAGGGTGAAAGAAGTGAGTGAAAAAAGCTGCCTTAAAAATCAACATTCAAAAAACGAAAATCATGGCATCTGGTACCATCACTTCAGGGCAAATAGAAGGGGCAAGAGTGAAAACAGTGACAGATTTTCTTTCCTTGGGATCCAAAATTACTGCAGTCGGTGATTTCAGCCTTGAAAATTTAAGATGTCTGCTCCTTGGAAGAAAAGCTATGACAAACCTAGACAGTATATTAAAAAGCAGAGACAACCACTTTGCCAACAAAGATTCATATAACCAAAACTATTGTTTTTCCCAGCAGTCATGTACAGAATGTGAGAGTTGGACCAGAAGCAAGGTGGAGCTTTGAAGAACTGATGCTTTTGAACTGGGGTGTTGGAGAAGACTCTTGAGAGTCCCTTGTACTGCAAGATCAAACCAGTCAGTCCTAAAGGAAATCAACCCCAAATATTCATTGGAAGGACTGATCCTGAAGCTGAAGCTCCAATACTTTCGCTACCTGATGCAAAGAGTTGAGTCACTGGAAAAGACCCTGATGCTGGGAAAGATTGATGGCAAGAGAAGAAGGGGGTGACCAAGGATGAGATGCTTGGATGGCATCACTGACTTAACATGAGTTTGAGCAAACTCTGGGAGATAGTGAAGGACAGGGAAGCTTGGAGTGCTGAAGTCCATGGGTTAGTAAAGAGATGGACACAACTTAGCAATTGAACAATAGCAACTCCAGTGTTCATTGCAGTACTATTTACAATAGCCAGGACAAGGAAGCAACCTAGATGCTCATTGACAGATGAATGGATAAGTAAGTTTTGGTACATATATACAATGGAATATTACTAAGCCATAAAAACAAATGTGAACTGAAATGGATGAACCTAGAGCCTATTATACAGAGTGAAGTAAGTCAGAAAGAGGAAAACAAATATCATGTACTAACGCATGCATATAGAATCTAAAAAAAAATAGTATTGATGAATCTATTTGCAGGCCAGGAATAGAGATGCAGACATAAAAAATGGACTCGTGGACACAGCAGGGGAAGGAGAGGGTGGGAAGAATTGAGAAAGTGTACTGATATACACATTCTACTATATGTAAAATAGATAGCTAGTGGGAAGGTGCTGTATAGCACAGGCAGCTCAGCTCTGTCCTCTGTGATGACCTAGAAGGGTGGGATTTGGTGGTGGGGGAAGAGAGAGGCTCAAGAGGAAGGGGATATACATATAGTTATGATTGATTCTCACTACTGTATGGCAGAAACCAACAAAATATTGTAAAGCAATTGTCCTCCAATTTTAAACAATTATTTTTAAAAAGGAATTTTGCATATACTTCAAACATACCTTGACCCTCAGAACTAACATCCTCTTTCCTCCTTAAATCTAACAAGAGATTGGAGTAGATGATCTCTTTATTCTGGGACCAGTGCCTGGCACTCACTTTTTACTGAAGAAATGGTGAATGAATAAATGTTTTAATGATGTGTACATCAGTTCAGTTCAGTCGCTCAGTCATGTCCAGCTCTTTGTGACCCCATCAACTGCAGCACACCAGGCTTCCCTGCCAACCACCAACTTCCGGAGCCTACGCAAACTCATGTCCATTGTGTCAGTGATGCCATCCAACCATCTCATTCTCTGTCATCCCCTTCTCCTCCCACCTTCAATCTTTCCCAGCATTAGGGTATTTTCCAATGAGTCAGTTCTTCGCCTCAGGTGGCCAAAGTATTGGAGTTTCAGCTTCAGCATCAGTCCTTCCAATGAATATTCAGGACTGATTTCCTTTAGAATGGACTGGTTAGATCTCCTTGCAGTCCAAGGGACTCTCAAGAGTCTTCTTCAACACCATAGTTCAAAAGCATCAATTCTTTGGCACTCAGCTTTCTTTATAGTCCAACTCTCACATCCATACATGACTACTGGAAACACCATAGCTTTGACTAGATGGCCCGTTGCTGGTAAAGTAATGTCTCTGCTTTTTAAAATGCTGTCTAGGTTGGTCATAGCTTTTCTTCCAAGAAGCATCTTTTAATTTCATGACTGCGGTCACCATCTGCAGGGATTCTGGGACCAAGAAAATAAAATCTCTCACTGTTTCCATTGTTTCCCCAACTATTTGCCATGAAGTGATGGGGCCAGAGGCCGTGATCTTAGTTTTCTGAATGTTGAGTTTTAAGCCAACTTTTCACTCTCCTCTTTCACTTTCATCAAGAGGCTCTTTAGTTCTTCTTTGCTTTCTGCCATAAGGGTGGGGTCATCTGCGTATCTGAGGTTATTGATATTTCTCCCGGCAGTCTTGATTCCAGCTTGGGCTTCATCCAGTCCAGCATTTCGTATGATGTACTCTGCATATAAATTAAATAAGCAGGGTGACAATATACAGCCTTGATGTATTTCTTTCCTGATTTGGAACCAGTCTGTTGCTCCATGTCCAGTTCTAAATGTTGCTTCTTGACCTGAGTACAGATTTCTCAGGAGGCAGGTCAGGTGGTCTGGTATTCCCATCTCTTTCAGAATTTTCCACAGTTTATTGTGATCCACACAGTCAAAGGCTTTGGCATAGTCAATAAAGCAAAAGTAGATGTTTTTCTGGAACTTTCTTGCTTTTTCAATGATCCAGCGGATGTTGGCAATTTGATCTCTGGTTCCCCTGCCTTTTCTAAATATACTTTGAACATCTGGAAGTTCATGGTTCATGTACTGTTGAAGCCTGGCTTGGAGAATTTTGAGCATTACTTTGCTAATGTGTGAGATGAGTACAACTGTGCAGTAGTTTGAGCATTGTCATTACCTTTCTTTGGGATTGGAATGAAAACTGACCTTTTCCAGTCCTGTGGCCCTGGCTGAGTTTTCCAGATTTGCTGGCATATTGAGTGCAGCACTTTCACAGCATCATCTTTCAGGATTTGGAATAGCTCAACTGGAATTCCATCACCTCCACTAGCTTTGTTCGTAGTGATGCTTCCTATAATGTATGTATCAGTCAGGTGAATTTGAGTAACATGCCTTCTCTTTGTTACTTATACATAAGTTGCATTAAAATGTTGATGATTTTCATCTGCCTCAAATAAGAAATTTTTTTACTTTAGAAATTTTATAAACCCATTGTGTTTCAAAGTAATTGATTATATACTTTATACATAAGGGGTGTGTGTGTGTACATATATATATATAAAATATATATACCTTAACAAACTCTTTTTAAAATTCATTATATACTAACAATTAAAGCTCTAGAAACTTAAGGTTTAATTTCCTCAGAATGGTTTTCTGCCCTCATTTAATTATTATAATAGACAATCCTATTGTGAAAATATGAAAACTCAAATGTACACTCAAAAATGACCTAGAGATCAGTACTGTGTCATAGCTCAGCTCCCGTGACAATCCCTAGAGCACATTCTCAGCTCCATATTACCTGAGGAAAATGTCAGCTTTTCAGCAGATATTTCTTAAAGGCTTTTTATTATTCTCCTTTCTCCCCCACCGCCCCCCAAGGCTAATAAGAGTTCTCTTCTAGGTTTTAAATAATTGCCTTAATCAGAAACTTCAAATATTGTCCTGGAGAGAATCCCCTGTGCCTCCTACTAAGTTTAACTTTCCAGTTAACTGGAAACTGTGCAGTTAGCGAGCCAAGAGCTTGGCTTCAGGCTGAGACTTCAGGGAATACAGGACACTACCCCAGCTTCCGCTGGGTCCCAAACTCAGCCCTTGGCTGCAGAAGCACAGATGGCCTTCTGATTGGTTCTATTAGAGAGTTCTTTCTTTAAGTGATGCTCTTAAGAGTATTTAGAATCACAGAGAAAATGAATGAAGAGAAGATAAGTTACTGCACTTGAGATTATGGAAGAAGATTTTAATGAAATACATGCCTGCTGTTCAAAATATGAGCTTCTTTAGAGAAATTTTCCTTATCTTTCTATACAGTGCCTTGCATTGCAGAATGACAGCACTCTAGGTTAAGTCATTCAGGGAACAATCCTGATAACTGTGGTATATACCTATTGCTTCCAGAGCTTGAAGCTTTCTAATTTACTTCACTAGCTGATGGCAAAGAGAAAAGGCTATATACTCAATAACAAAGAGTCAGCCTCTCATTACAGAGGTTCCCTTGTAAGGAGACCTTACCTATGACCTGCCTACCCAAGATGGAAAAGACAGAGTATGTGGAGCTGCTTCCTCCAAGAAGAGCCAGGAGAATGGTAATATCTTCTCTGATTTTCTGGTGTTCCCCCCTTTTTTCTGCTTATAAAGTTCTGTGTTTGTTTTAATTCTGCTGCCTATTCTCTCCTCCACCTCTTCCTCCTGCCACTTCATGATACAGTTCATTAGTCCAAAACCTGGAGGTTCCTGAGCCGCCCATTCCTCATCCCTCAGGTAGAGGTGGAAATACTCCTTAGAAGGCCATCTCCCCTGGATGGGACTCTGATACCTGCTTCTCCAAATGCGGCATTTGTACAGCTGCCTTGGGCACCTTCTCTGAAAGGTCTTTCTTCCCTCTTTGCTTAACACAAAGGACAGTAACACTTTAAAGCCTGGGCATCAATCTTCTCCTGTTTCAGGATCCCAAAAGATTGCAGAAAGCTGAAGCCTGGAATGAAATGAGGGTATCAGTGATATATATTACAATGTTTGAGGTACCTATTTATCTGCTTTCTCAGTACTCCAGTTAGGAGAACCGTAGTAGATTTTTTTCCATGATTGAAATCACCCTCATATCTAGTCACTTCAGAGATACTGTGAACAGTGCAAGGATGCATTGGAGAGAAGAATCCTGACAAGCAATTCAAATGGACGAAGTTTGCTTTTCGTCCTTCCTGCTTCCAGGGCTGATATCCTTCTCGAAGTTCAGGTTCCTCCCTCTTGCACCTAGGGTGACTGTTACCCCTCAACATGCTGGATCCCTCAAGTTACCTTGTCCAGTCTGACCTTCCACACACACACCCTTCATTCACTTCTTCATTCCAGAAACTTCTCTTAGCAGCCAGTTCAAGCAGGGCTCTTCACCAGACACCTAAAAAGTCTCTCATTTTATTGAAACCTGCTGTCAAATAACTGATCCAGGCAAGCTCAGGTAACTAAGATAATATCTCCATCAGAGTTGTTCCTCTTAATTTTGGACTTAATCCAAAATTGGTGAAATTCATTTGGATTTTCTCTATTAAACAGCTGAATTAGGGAAGATGTTTATTTTAGTGAACCTTCTGAGAACTATAAAATCAGAGACATATCCAATATCCTACTTCATCTCTTTGTAAGAGATATAGATCATATGGCCAGATGTGTCATGGATAGGAAGTGTCTGTGTTGGCAAAATGGTGACACAGGTGCTTATCTAAGACACTTCTAAAATCCACTTTTTACATCTCCTACCCATCCACAATTAACCTCTCAGTTTCTCCCTTTAGTCTTTTTCTGCTCTCACTCAAAATATTATAAATATTATATATTTAAATATTATTATAATATATTT
>NW_011483711.1:20064-30634 GCF_000754665.1 Bison bison bison | reverse complement strand
AATTTGGTTTATTTTATGCTTAATTATAGAATTTAAATGAAAAGAGTTGTTCTTAATCATTAAAGAATTTTCAGATATCAATTTGAGATGCTATTTAGAGATGGCAAGGGAGTAGGATATTCCTTTCTAAGTGATAACTTGAAAATCATGTAAGAGAAGTAGCTGCCACCTTTATTTACACAAAATGTGGGTGTCAGGCAGGACAGAAAGTTATTCTCTGAAAATGCTACCGTGTTCTTAAGAAGAAAGCTTGAAGCCCCTGTGAACACTGTGGACACTGGCCAGGTTCCCTTTTGTGAATGAAAGTGGAAGAATGGAAGCAATTTTCAAGTTAGCCATTCAATAAATATTTTGAAATATCTAAATCATTGGAAAAACTTACTTTCACTCATTTATTTTGCCTGTAGAAATTCAAGATACTACTTTCAACAGTGTTTACATTTCATCCATGCAGGATCCTCAAAAGACATTTCTCCAGCTGATTATGCTTCACCATCACTGGGTCTAAGCTAACATCCCAAAGACATTCAAAGGTGAACACTGCCCTCTATTCTGGCACACAGGTAATCTAGACTTGAGTCTAAGATGGACTTCAGCTTGGGTTTATGGGGTTGTTAATGAAATAAAAATTCAAACTTCTCTTGACATAAATTAGCATCTGGTAATGGATTTCTGGCAAGCTGGAAGGGTCAGAAACAGGGTTCTCTGAATCAGAAAGATTATGTTCTTGGGAAGACAGAAGACTACTATGGGATCAGACTGTGGATTGACAGACAAAAACAGAATACCTGTAAATTAGCCTCAAAAGGTCCAAGTGAGGCAGGAATCTTCACCTAAGACAGTGACTTACCATATAGTGCCAGAAATTAGGCTTCAAAATGGTTCTTAGTATCATCATTAACATAAACTACTAACCACCTGGTCCTCTTGGACACAGCTGATACTTTGAATAATAGGATGCAATAAAAGTTTAAAAGAAAATTATGAGACTCTTTCCACTTTGACCCTCCTGGGAAAACAGAATAATGTATCCACAACACGAATGCAAAAGCTTCTTGCAGCAATGGCAAAATCGCTTGTGGATTATAAAAAAATGAGACAGCATCAAAGGGTGTTGCAATAACATGAGACAGCACACCTGTGTAGATAACAGCATCCTTGAAATTCAACAACAGTAGCCCCTATGCAACATAGACTGCATGGCAACGCTGAAATATTGCTGCCAGGCATTACTGTAACTGAAGCCACTGGACTAAAAGGATGAGACTGCTCAGAGACATCATCAATCTTAGTAAGGTTTTAAAGAAAAAATATATATATGATTGAGAAACTGAAAAGAGAAGAAAAGGTTTAGAAAATCACTGCAGATATGTGCTAGAATTTTTAGGATTTCTAAACTGTAAAATGGATGGAGCAGAATCTAAATACAATGAATGTGTAGGTAATCCAGAGATATTCATTTTTATAGGAATCTCTGAGTTATGTGAAGACTGAGACCCAAGAGAAGTGATAACAAAACAGGATGAAAACACTTACTGGGATACAGATAGGGCAGCTTTGAGATGTCTGAGCACAGAGTCTAGGCAGAGTAGAGAGGAACGTATAAGAAGAGGAGTGAAACTCTGAAAAAGACAGGACATCTCATCTCTCTATTTTATTTCAAGGAAATAGCTTCCACAAATGGCCTTGAGGAACCACAGCATCATCACCGAGTTTATTCTCACTGGGCTGTCAGACGACCCCCACATCCAGGCTCTGCTCTTTGTCCTCTTCCTGGTGATTTACCTCCTGACCGTGATGGGGAACCTGACGATGCTGTTGGTGATCAGGGCTGACTCCCACCTCCACACGCCCATGTACTTCTTCTTGAGCAATCTATCATTCCTAGACCTCTGCTTCTCTTCTGTCACTGTGCCCAAGCTCCTGAAGGACCTGCTGTCTGAGAAGAAAACAATCTCTGTCGAGGGCTGCCTGACTCAGGTCTTCTTTGTGTTTATAACTGCAGGGACTGAAGCTTTTCTTCTCTCAATGATGGCCTATGACCGCTATGCTGCCATCTGCCACCCACTGCTCTATGGCCAACTGATGAGCACCCAGCTCTGTGTAAAGCTTATACTGGCCTCATGGGGCCTGGCCTCTCTCAATTCAGTCATCATTGTGCTTTTGGCTGTTAACCTGGACTTCTGTGAGGCACAAACCATCCACCATTATACCTGTGAGCTGCCCTCCCTCTTCCCTCTGTCTTGCTCTGATGTCTCTATCAATATTGACATCCTGATCTGCTCCATCTTACTACATGGTCTTGGAACCTTCCTCCCAGTCTTCTTCTCCTATGCTCGCATTGTCTCCACCATCCTGAGCATCAGCTCCACCACAGGCAGAAGCAAGGCCTTCTCCACCTGCTCCTCCCACCTCATCGCAGTGATCCTGTTCTTTGGGTCTGGTTTGATTCGTTATCTCATGCCCACTTCCGGTTCCTCCCTAGATTTGCTCTCATCCTTGCAGTACAGTGCAGTCACACCCATGCTGAACCCCCTCATCTACAGTCTAAAGAACATGGAGGTGAAGGCAGCTGTGAAAAGGACATTGGGGAAATACCTGCAATATTTTAAGTAGTGAACAGGAACATAGAATAAAAGGAAATGAGTTTGTGTTGCCAAGTGCTTGAACTTAAGGTAGAATTCTAGACCACTAACTGTAAGGGAGGACTTCCCTGGTGGCTCAGATGGTAAAGCGTCTGCCTGCAATGTGGGAGACCGGGGTTCGATCCCTGGGTCGGGAAGATCCCCTGGAGAAGGAAATGGCAACCCACTCCAGTACTCTTGCCTGGAAAATTCCATGGACAGAGGAGCCTTGTAGGCTACAGTCCATGGGGGTCGCAAAGAGTCGGACACGACTGAGCAACTTCACCCACTCAACTGTAAGGGAGCCCTATACCACCCTCTTCTCTCCCTGGCTATACTGAGAATGAAAAATACAAGAAATTTTATCTCATTTTTATCTGTTTTTCTTTCTACCCTCTGGTCTGCTTTTCCTTCTAACCTCTCACACAACCACCATCACTTTCTTTCTAGAATTCAGTTAGATGTTGTATCTCCTGAATTTATCATTTATGTATTTTATCTTCACACTGTTTTTTGTCTTACTGATCAACTTTATTAAGGATTTTATTAAATTTATTGTCCTCTATGGTATTTAACTATTTTTATTTTCTCTTTATAATTTTGGACATCTTAAATATATACTTATGAATTCAAACCGTAAGAACAAAGCATGTTGACAGCTCCCATGAAAGATTACAGATGTATTTTACTTTAACAGTCTCCATCTTCTCTCTGCCACTTTAATTCACTCCCTTCCTGCTTTTTTCCCCTACTTTCTTGGATTATTGTTTCTGTGTATCATTCATGAATTATTGCTTTACATTATGTGACTTTTTTTTTGAGGGAGGGGCTTCTCCAATGGCTTAGTGGTAAAGAATCCACCTGCAATGCAGGAGACATGAGTTCAGTCCCTGGGTTAGGAAGATCCCCTGAAGAAGGAAATGACAACCCAATCCAGGATTCTTGCCTTGGAAATCCCATGAACAGAGGAGCCTGGTGGGCTACAGTCCATGGGGATGCAGAAGAGTTGGACATGACCAAGTGACTAAGCATGAGATGTGACTTTTTAATCAATTATATTATTGAGTTTAGTCATAATTTCTATAGTTCTTTGGTCTCATTCTAATTTTAAAATTATTTAGTACTGACAACTATTCCTTTTACAGAACATTTATCCAGTTTTACTTCCCTTTTCATTAGAGCACAATGGTTAGGTGCATTGCCTTAAGATCCCAGTTGCCTATATTCATACCCTTGCTCTGCCCATATAAGCTTTATGACTCCAGTAAATTACTTAACTTTTCTGTGTTAATTTCCTATAAATAATATAGAAATAATATCTACATTATAAAGACACTGTGAGTATTAAATGAAATGAACATATAGAGCATTCGAGCACTAATACCCAACATTTGAGTGTTACCCATCATTATTTATAAGTTCTTTATTTCATTCTGCTTTTATTTTGTTGTAATGTGCACTCATCTAGATTTTCTTAAAGAAATGGACGTTATTAAATCTAAAGACTGCATGTCTGTGAATCTCTTTATTTTGGAAGGTAGCTATGCTTACCACTATACCACCAACACTGCACAATCTCTTTATTTTGACCCTACATATAAATTAAAACTCCTAATTTTAGAATTTGAGAGTTCTCATCATTTTACTTCTGTATAGATGGTACATTATTATCTGGTAAGTGTAAGGACAGCAGGAGATTTTTGTCACAAACAAAAGACAGAAAACAAAGTAACACAAAGACAGCATAAAAATTATTTTTAAAAAGTTTATACATCTGTGTCTCTTTTGCTGTCTCGCTTATAGGGTTATCATTACCATCTTTCTAAATTCCATATATATGCATTAGTATACTGTATTGGTGTTTTTCTTTCTGGCTTACTTCACTCTGTATAATAGGGTCCAGTTTCATCTACCTCATTAGAACTGTTTAAAAATTACAACATGCAAAAATCCTTAATAAACTTCTAGCAAACAGAATCCAACAACACATTAAAAAGATCATACATCATGACCAAGTGGGCTTTATCCCAGGGATGCAAGGATTCTTCAATATCTGCAAATCAATCAATGTAATATGCCACATTAACAAATTGAAAAATAAAAGCCATATGATTCTCTCAATAGATGCAGGGAAAGCCTTTGACAAAATTCAACATCCATTTATGATAAAAACTCTCCAGAAAGCAGGAATAGAAAGAACATACCTCAACATAATAAGAGCTATATATGACAAACCCACAGCAAACATTATCCTCAATGGTGAAAAATTGAAAGCATTTCCTCTAAAGTCAGGAACAAGACAAGGGTGCCCACTTTCACCTCTACTATTCTACATAGTTTTGGAAGTTTTGGCCACAGCAATCAGAGCAGAAAAAAGAAATAAAAGGAATCCAAATTGGAAAAGAAGAAGTAAAACTCTCACTCTTTGCAGATGACATGATCCTCTACATAGAAAACCCTAAAGACTCCACCAGAAAATTACTAGAGCTAATCAACGAAGTCACAGGATGTAAAATCAACACACAGAAATCCTTTGCATTCCTATACACTAATAATTAGAAAATAGAAAGAGAAATTAAAGAAACAATTCCATTCACCATTGAAACGAAAAGAATAAAATACTTAGGAATATATCTACCTAAAGAAACTAAAGACCTATATAGAGAAAACTATAAAACACTGGTGAAAGAAATCAAAGAGGACACTAATAGATGGAGAAATATACCGTGTTCATGGATCGGAAGAATCAATATAGTGAAAATGAGTATACTACCCAAAGCAATCTATAGATTCAATGCAATCCCTATCAAGTTACCAACGGTATTTTTCACAGAGCTAGGACAAATAATTTCACAATTTGTATGGAAATACAAAAAACCTCAAATAGCCAAAGCAATCTTGAGAAAGAAGAATGGAACTGGAGGAATCAACCTGCCTGACTTCAGGCTCTACTACAAAGCCACAGTCATCAAGACAGTATGGTACTGGCACAAAGACAGAAATATAGATCAATGGAACAAAATAGAAAGCCCAGAGATAAATGAAGCAACTGATAAAGAATTAATCTCAAAAATACACAAGCAACTCCTGCAGCTCAATGCCAGATAAATAAATGACCCAATCAAAAAATGGGCCAAAGAACTAAACAGACATTTCTCCAAAGAAGACATACAGATGGCTAACAAACACATGAAAAGATGCTCAACATCACTCATTATCAGAGAAATGCAAATCAAAACCACTATGATGTACCATCACACGACAGCCAGAATGGCTGTGATCCAAAAGTCTACAAGCAATAAATGCTGGAGAGGGTGTGGAGAAAAGGGAACCCTCTTACACTGTTGGTGGGAATGCAAACTAGTACAGCCACTATGGAGAACAGTGTGGCGATTCCTTTAAATACTGGAAATAGAACTGCCATATGACCCAGCAATCCCACTGCTGGGCATACGCACTGAGGAAACCAGAATTGAAAGAGACACGTGTACCCCAATGTTCATTGCAGCACTGTTTATAATAGGCAGGACATGGAAGCAACCTAGATGTCCATCAGCAGATGAATGGATAAGAAAGCTGTGGTACATATACACAATGGAGTATTACTCAGCCATTAAAAAGAATACATTTGAATGAGTTCTAATGAGGTGGATGAAACTGGAGCCCATTATACAGAGTGAAGTAAGCCAGAAAGAAAAACACCAATACAGCATACTAACTCATATAAATGGAATTCAGAAAGATAGTAACAATAACTCTGTTTATGAGACAGCAAAAGAGACACTGATGTATAGAAGAGTCTTTTGGACTCTGTGGGAGAGGGAGAGGGTGGGATGATTTGGGAGAATGGCATTGAAACATGTATAATATCATACACGAAACAAATCACCAGTGGTGGTTCGATGCATGATACAGGATGCTCGGGGCTGGTCCACTGGGATGACCCAGAGGGATGGGATGGAGAGGGTGGAGGGAGGGGGGGGGTTCAGGATGAAGAACACATGTACACCCGTGGCAGATTCATGGTAATGTATGGCAAAACCAATACAATATTGTGAAGTAATTAGCCTCCATTAAAATAAATAAATTTATATTATAAATAAATAAAAATTACATGATCATAGAAAATTTCAAGATGCATATAAGAATAACAGAAATGTAAACTCATCAAATAAAAGGAAAAGACTCTGATGAAAGAAACTGAAGAAGACACAAATAAATGAAATGATAGACTGTTAGGAAGAATTAATACTGAAAATACCTAGACTACCTAAAGTTGTCTACAGGTTCAATGGAATCTCTAGCAACATCTCAATGGCATTTTTCACTAAACAGATCATTTAAAATCTGTATGGAACCACAAAAGATCTCAAATAGCCAAAGCAATCCTGAAAAAGAAACATAAAGCTGCAGATATCACACTTCTTGACTCCAGACTTTATTGAAAAGCTACAGTAATCAAAACACTACGGTACTGGCATAAAGCCCACCGTGGTGCTTCTCAGGTAGTGTTAGTGCTAAAGAACCCATCTGCTAATGAAGGAGACAGAAAAGACATGGACTCAATCCCTGGGTTGGGAAGATCCCCTCGAGGAGGAAATGGCAACCCACCCCAGTATTCCTGCCTAGAAAATCCCATGGACAGAGGAACCTGGTGGGCCACAGTCCCTGGGGTCCCAAAGAGTCAAACGTGACTGAGAGACTGACTAACACATGGGAATAAAAACTGACACATAGGTCAATGGAACAGAATCAAAAAATAATCCCTCACAGGTATGATCAACTAATATTTGACAAGGGAGCCAAGAATACCTGTTGGAGAAAGGACAGTCACTTCCATATATAATACTGGGGGGGAAAGGGTATTCACATGCAGAAGAAAAAACCTGGATGATTATCTCATAATAATAAATTAGTTGCTCAGTGGTGTCTGACTCTTTGCAACCCCATGGACTGTAGCCCACCAGGCTCTTCTGTCCACGGAATTCTCCAGGCAAGAATACTGGAGTGGGTAGCCATTCCCCTCTAGAGGGGATCCTCCTGACCCAGGGACTGAACCCAGGTCCCCTACATTGCAAGAGGATTCCTTACCATCTGAGCCACAAGGGAAGCCACCAGGAAAGGTATTTGAACACCAAATACAAAAATCAACTCAAAATGGATATAGAGAATTATATACATACAATGGAATATTATTCGGCCACATACATAAAAAAAGGAAATCCTGCCATTTACAACAGCATGGATGGACCCTGAGGGCATTATGCTAAGTGAAATAAGTTAAAAGGGAGAGACAAACAGTGTTATGATCTCATTTCTGTGTGGATGCTAAAGACATCAAACTCATAGAAACAGAGTTTAGAGTGGTGGTTGCTGGGGTTAAGGGGTATGTTAAATGGGGGTATGTTGGGCAAAGGGTACAAACTTCCAGTTATAACATGAATAACTTCTGAGTTTCTAGGGTACAGCATAGTGACTACAGTTAACAGTACTTTATTGTATACTTGAAAGCAACTGTGAGAGTACAGCTTTAATAGTCTCATTATAACAACATCAACAACAAAATGGTGATTATGTGTGGTAGAGGATATGATAACTAACTTTATTGTGGTAAAACATTCTGCAATATATACATGGACCAAATCATCATACCATATACCTTAAACTTACACAATGTTATATGTCAATTACATCTCAATAAAGCTGAGCAAAGTTCAGAACAAATTAAATACTTAAATGTAAGGCATGAAACCATAAAACTAATAGAAGAAAACATACAGAATACACTTCTTGGCTTTGACCTGGGCAAAGATTTTTTGATATGACACCAAAAGTACAGGCAACAAAAGCAGTAACAGGAATAACTGGGACAGCATCAAACTAAAAAGCTTCTGCAAAGTAAAGGAAACAGTTAATGAAATGAAAAGGCAACCTATAGAATAACAGAAAATATGTGCAAACCACATGCCTGATAAGGGGTTAATATCTGAAATATAAATTCACACATCTCAATAGCTACATAGATACCTATACAGATTCATACATACATACCTGATTTTAAAATGGGCAAAAGATCTGTATAGACATTCCTCCAAAGACATATATATAGCCAACATATACATGAAACTCCATGAACCTCATGAAATCTTGAGAACCCCATGAACAGTATGAAAAGGCAAAAAGATATCACACTGAAAGATGAACTCCCCAGGTTGGTAGGTGCCCAATACACTACTGGAGAAGAGTGAAGAAATAACTCCACAGGGAATAGAGACAGAGCCAAAGTGAAAACAATGCCCAGTTGTGGATATGACTGGTGATGGATGTAAAGTCTGATGGTGTAAAGAACAATTTTGCATAAGAACTTGGAACGTTAGGTCCATGAATCAAGGTAAATTAGAAGTGGTCAAACAGGAGATGGCAAGTGTGAACACCAACACTTGGGTGCAATCTCAAAAATGAAAGAATGATTTCTGTTCATTTCCAAGGCAAGCCATTGAATATCATAATAATCCAAGTCCATGCCCCAACAAGTAATGCTGAAGAAGCTGAAGTTGAACAGTTCTATGAAGACCTACAAGACCTTCTAGAACTAACACTCAAAAAAGATGTCCTTTTCATCATAGGAGACTGGAATGCAAAAGTAGGAAATCAAGAAACACCTGGGAGCAACAGGCAAATTTGGACTTGGAGTACAAAATGAAGCAGGGCAAAGGCTAACATAGTTTTGCCAAGAGAATGCACTGGTCATAGCAAACACCCTCTTCCAACAACACAAGAGAAGACTCTGCACATGGACATCACCAGATGGTCAACACAAAAATCAGACTGATTATATTCTTTGCAGCCAAAGATGGAGAAGCTCTATACAGTCAGCAAAAACAAGATCAGGAGCTGACTGTGGCTCAGATCATGAACTCCTTATTGCAAAATTCAGACTTAAATCAAAGAGAGTAGGGAAAACCACTAGACCATTCATGTATGACCTAAATCAAATCCCTAACGATTATACAGTGTGGAAGTGACAAAAAAGATTCAACAGATTAGATCTCATAGACAGAGTGCCTGAAGAACTATGGGCAGAGGTTCATGACATTGTACAGGAAGCAGTTATCAAGACCATCCTCAAGAAAAAGAAATGCAAAAAAGGCAAAATGGTTGTCTGAGGAGGCCTTACACATAGCGGAGAAAAGAAGAGACGTGAAAGGCAAAGGAGAAAAGGAAAGATATGTGTGTATCTCATTTGAATGCAAAGTTCGAAAGAATAGCAAGGAGAGATAAGAAAGCCTTCCTAAGTGACCAATGCAAAGCAACTGAGGAAAATAATATAATGGGAAAGACTAGAGATGTCTTCAAGAAAATTAGAGATACCAAGGGAACATTTCATGCAAAGATGGGCACAATAAAGGACAGAAATTGTATGGACCTAAAAGAAGCAGAAGAGATTAAGAAGAGGTGGCAAGAATACATGACCCAGATAACCACAATGGTGTGATCACTCATCTAGAGCCAGACATCCTGGAATGTGAAGCCAAGTGGGCCTTAGGCAGCATTACTATGAACAAAACTAGTGAAGGTGATGGAATTCCAGTTGAGCTATTTCAAATCCTAAAGATGATGCTGTGAAAGTGCTACACTCGATATGCCAGCAAATTTGGAAAACTCAGCAGTGGCCACACAACTGGAAAAAGTCAGTTTTCCAATCCCAAAGAAGGACAATGCCAAAGAATGTTCAAAATGTCACACAATTGCACTCATCTCACACTCTAGCAAAGAAATGCTCAAAATTCTGCAAGCCAGGCTTCAACAGTACATGAACCATGAACTTCCAGATGTTCAAGGTGGATTTAGAAAAGGCAGAAGAATCAGAGATCAAATTGCCAACATCCACTGGATCATCGAAAAAGCAAGAAAGTTCCAGAAAAACATCTACTTTTGCTTTATTG
>NW_011483711.1:19054-19895 GCF_000754665.1 Bison bison bison | reverse complement strand
GGACTCAAAAATCACTGCAGATGGTGACTACAGCCATGAAATTAAAAGATGCTTGCTGCTTGGAAGAAAAGTTATGACCAACCTAGACAGCATATTAAAAAGCAGAGACATTACTTTGCCAGCAAAGGTTCATATAGTCAAAGCTATGGCTTTTTCAGTGGTCATGTTTGGATGTGAGAATTGGACTATAAAGAAAGCTGAGTGCCAAAGAATTGATGCTTTTGAACTGTGATGTTGGAGAAGACTCTTGAGAGTCCCTTGGACTGCAAGGAGATCCAACCAGTCTATCCTAAAGGAAATCAGTCCTGAATATTCATTGGAAGGACTGATGTTGAAGCTGAAACTCCAATACTTTGGCCACCTTATGTGAAGAACTGACTCATTGGAAAAGATGCTGGGCAAGACTGAAGGCAGATGGATTGAAGAAGAAGGGGATGACAGAGGATGAGATGGTTGGATGGCATCACCATCTCAACGGACATGAGTTTGAGCAAGCTCTGGGAGTTGGTGATGGACAGGGAAGCCTGGTGTGCTGCATTCCATGGGGTTGCAAAGAGTCTGGCATGACTGACTGACTGAATTGATCTGATGCACACAGGAAAGAGAGAGATAAAAAAAAAAAAAAAAAAAAAGAGGCAAAGACAGAGTTAGAGAGACTTAGAGACAGCAAAAGAGGAGAAATGAGTAGAAGTCACAGACTTTTCATAAATCAGTCCATATGTTAGAACCCAATCTCATTGTCCATCCACTAAGAACAGTGGGGATTATACAAGGATGTGTAACCAGGAATCAGGATCCCTGAGAGCCATAATGCGGGTGGCCTACCACATAGGCCAAGATG
>NW_011483711.1:18411-18954 GCF_000754665.1 Bison bison bison | reverse complement strand
CAAATTGCCAACATCCACTGGATCATCGAAAAAGCAAGAAAGTTCCAGAAAAACATCTACTTTTGCTTTATTGACTATGCCAAAGCCTTTGATTGTGTAGATCACAACAAACTGTGGAAAATCCCTCAAGAGATGGGAATACCAGACCAGCTGATCTGCCTCCTGAGAAATCCATATGCAGGTCAAGAAGCAACAGTTAGAACTGGACATGGAACAACAGACTGGTTCCCAATTGGGAAAGGAGTACATCAAGACTGCATATTGTCACCCTGCTTATTTAACTTATATGCATAGTACATTCTGCGAAACCCCAGGCTCCGTGAATTACCAGCTGGAATCAAGATTGCTGGGAGAAATATTAATAACCTCAGATATACAGATGATACCACCCTTATGGCAGAAAGCGAAGAAGAACTAAAGAGCCTCTTGATGAAAGTGAAAGAGGAGAGTGAAAAGGCTGGCTTAAAACTCAACATTCAAAAAACAAGATCATGGCATCTGGTCCCATCATTGCATGGCAAATAGATGGAGAAATAATGGAAA
>NW_011483711.1:7128-18311 GCF_000754665.1 Bison bison bison | reverse complement strand
TTGGATCTGAATCTAAAAACAAGGGGATCTGGAAGGTTGTAGGCCAGAGAGGACAATGTCTGTATTTCATTTAATTTCAACCCTCCCACAGGGGGACTGGGAACCAGGCAGGATGGGGAGTGAGTGATTTTCCCTAGGCTTCTTGAAGTTGTATTCTGTGCTACATTAGCCCTTTGTGTAATCCTTCCTTTGCTAAGTCTGTCCATGAGCCATGTGTGATACCAGCCTATGGGCTTTACAGGCAGTGTAGGTGTTTATAAATCTATACACCTGATGGTCTCCCTAGGAATGACCTCATTGTGCAGATGGGTGGCTTGGAGACCCTGAGAGGCATGTTGCTTGTCAAGGGACACATCACTGATGAGAAGGAGAAGCTGGGTCTGAACCCAGCTGTGTCTTTAGAGTAGGGATCCTTATTGCACCCAGGCCTCCCTGAAACCATGGAGTGGGTTGTATTGGTATCACTGTGCACAGACATGGCATGGGGTTGGGGGTGAACAGTCATCAGTGCAGAGGTACCCTTTGGAGTTTTATGTAAGTGGTAAGCCCAGAGAAGGGGATCCCAGGAAGTGACCTCAATTCCCTGGCAATGAAACCAACAAACTCAAGAGAATTCAGTAAGTGAACAGATAAAAAGAAAAAGAAAGAAAGTGAAGTCGCTCAGTCGTGTCCGACTCTTTGCAACCCCGTGGACTATAGTCTACCAGGCTCCTCTGTCCATGGGATTCTCCAGGCAAGAACACTGGAGTGGGTTGCCATTTCCTTCTCCAGAGGCTCTTCCCAACCCAGGGATTGAACCTGGGTCTCCCACATTGCAGGCAGACGCTTTACCCTCTGAGCCACCAGGGAAGCTAGGGCTTATCAAATGTAAAGTTTGCTGCAATTCAAATAACCCTCTGCTCAATTTCATATCACTAAAATTATACGAACACTTAAAATTTGTATTTTATTTCCAGTAGTCAATATGCCCAGAGCAACTAGCTAGGTGCTGCAGAAAATAAATGGTATTTGCCTACAATTTATTTAAAATAATACATTAGGTAAAGACTTGTAAATGTGAAAAAGAAATAAAATAATAAAATTTAAGCCTTTTTAATTTTGCAAGTCTAGACCATTAAGTACATTCCCAACACTATACAACCATCACCACTGTCTAGTTTCAAAATACTTCATTCTTCCAAATAAAACCTTTTATCCGATGCATGCAGTCCCCAATTCCTTCCTCCCCCAGCCCCTGGACACCCCTAATCCCCTTTCTTTCTCTATTTCTTTACATATTCTCAATGTTTCCTATAAATGAAATTATACAAAAGTAGGTTTTTGTGTCTGCCCACATATTTAAGAGAAACTGGTGGATTTTTGGTTTTGCTTTTATCTGAAATAGCATTTTTGTTACTTGAAAGGGAAATCCAGATGATTAAAGGTGAAATGTACAAAATGAAGCCCTTAGTAAATATGTGCATAAAATTGGCATACACACATGGTTCTAAGTGTGATACCAAAGGATATGAAACAGTACACTCCTTCTATAAAGTAAAAGTCATGTGACAAAGAACATATGGAAGAAAAACAGACTCACAGACATAGAAAACAGACTGTGGAGAGAACAAGATAGTGCAGGAGTAGGTGGATGTGGAGTGTATCTCTCTCCATGGATACATCAGGAATACACCTTCAGACACAGAAGTGCATGCAGAACAGCAGCTGAGAGCAGATAGGAATGGAAATGAATATATGGAAAAGAATATATAGAACCACACAAAACTCACTACGATGAAGTACACAGAGGAGAAAACAGGAGTGTTAGTAGGACTGGACCTGCCCTTGGTGGGTAAGGGAACTGAAGCACGGGTCTGATCCCCACATCGGGGCAATTGTCTGAGTCAGAAGAGAAACATTTAAGGCTGAGAGTGAAGCAGCTGATCTGTGGCCACCTAAATGGAATGAGAATCAGACAGTCCTTGCCACAGCCATACATACCCTGGACAGGGACGCAGGTACCCTAGAAGGTGCAACAGGTGGGAGCTGGAGTTTAGGGATTGTGAAGCAATCCCAGGGTGAGGGCTGCTGTTGACTGCAGAGAGATGGATCGAGGGAATGTGAAGGAGGAGACTGTGGTGGGAAATGCCTGTGTAGGAAAGCCAGGCAGCTATGGAAGCAAGGCGATACTGCTGAGTCACGTTTAGGGGGTGGACTCTCTCTCTCCCCACATGCCAGCATCCGCAGCTGAACAATAGAAAGTCTGGCCCATCAAACACCTGAGGCATTGGACTATAGAGTAGGACCCCACCAAGGGTGCCGCTTTAAGTATCTGACGCGCCAATCTACAGAGTAGGACCCCAGCCAGGGGGGCCCCTCTATGTCCCTGACACACCAAACAACAGAGAAGGACCCCAGGCAAGGGAGCCCTCTAAGTGCCTGAATGGGTGGAGCTAGGGAGAAAGACTGGCCAAAGAGGCCTTCCAATCACCAGCTACAAGAGGCTTGTTAAAAGACTCTGATAGGGCCATAACTCCTGCACCAGAGACAGTCCGTGTCCCTGCACCCTTGCACCACCATGGTCCCCACAAGCCAAGCAGATGCGCCACCTTCACACTCAACTTTCACTGGGGCAGAGCTGCCACGGGCAAAATAAGTCTCATGTCTACACACACAGGGTTGCTTCAGTCATGCCCAAATCTTTGCGATCCTGTAGACTGTGGCCTGCCAGGCTTCTCTGTCGGGGGGTTCTCCAAGCAAAAATACTGGAGCATATTGCCAGTACTGGTAGCCATACCCTTCTAGATCACTATATTTCCTGCTGCCCTAGCCGCCAACTCCCCTGAGTACCTGGTGATGCCAGAATCCCTGTGACCCAAGCAGCTGCACCACCCTCACACCTGGCCCTCACAGGGGCAAACCCAAATCTTCAGGGGCAGCCTCAGGAGCAAAGTCCAATGGATGACCCACGTGAGAGGTGGAAATAAAACCACAATTGAAACCCAGGGGCAGTATGGCTAAGACCCAAAACCTTCCCACCAGTTGTGTAAGCTGCAGATTAAATCCATACAATCAACTAGGCAGACTCTGTGTCTATGGAATATATAAAAGGACACTGAGAGCTCCCACAAAAGAAAATGCACTAGTTCTGATAGCTGTGGACATTGGAGGCAAGAACATACAGGAGTAGGACCAGATTAGAATCTGAGCTCCCCCACAGCAGGTCCAGAGATCAGCACAGTGTTGGAGGGCATCCTAGGACAGTGAGGTGGACTGTGACTCCCAGTGAGGGAAAGAACTATGACAGCAGTGACTCAAGAAAAACATTTATTATTCTTAAGTTTTTACTAGATCTATAGATTCTTTTGGATTTTTTTCTTTTTTTTTTTCTGCTCCCCCCCTCACGTTGTAGTTGTCAATTTTATTGGCACTATGAAATCTAATTAAGCTTTTGAGCTTTCTTTTTTTTCTTTCCTCAGTCACATTTTTTATCGTTGGTATAAACCTCTGCCTCTACATTGGGCTTTTGCAGTTCTGTGGAGTTTTCCTTTTTTTTCTTTTCTTTTTTTTTTTTACTATTATAAATTTATTTATTTTAAGTGGAGGCTAATTACTTTTTGAAACCTATTATTATTTTTTCTACATTTATTCTGTTGTTTGCTTTTCCTCTTCTTTTCCCCTTGCAGCTAATGTATATAAATCTTCTTTGCTGCTGCTGCTAAGTTGCTTCAGTCGTGTCTGACTCTATGTGACCCCATAGACAGCAGCCCACTATCTCCTCTGTCCTTGGGATTCTCCAGGCAAGAACACTGGAGTGGGTTGCCATTTCCTTCTCTAATGCATGAAAGTGAAAAGTGAAAGGGAAGTCGCTCAGTCGTGCCCTACTCTTAGCGACCCCATAGACTGCAGCCCACCAGGCTCCTCCGTCCATGGGATTCTCCAGGCAAGAGTACTGGAGTGGGATGCCATTGCCTTCTCCCAAATCTTCCTTATCTACCTCTATTTAACTTTGCATATCTATTCTTTCTTTCTTTTCTTTCTTTCCTCTCAACATAATTGTTAGTTTTATTTTCATTGCTTTATTCCCCAATTGGTACCTTGCTTTAGTTTTGTTTTCCAGTTTGTACTTTAGTAAGTTTTGTTCATAACCAGTAGATATAATATTTGGTTTCCTTTGTTCGCCAGGTTAATCTATTGTACTTTATTTTTGTTGGACTGTTCAGATTTTGCTTATGGGTGTATATGTATATGTGTATATTCAGTCACATTTTTTAATGGCATTATAAACCTCTGCCTATACGTTGGGCTTTTGCAGTTCTGTGGAGTTTTCCTTTTTTGTTTGTTTGTTTTTCTTTCTTCTTCCTTTTTTTCCTTTTCTATTTTTTATAATTTTAATTTTTTATTTTTTAAATCTATCATATTTTTTCTACATTTGTTCTTTTGTTTGTTTTTCCTACTGTTCTTTTCCCCTTGCAGTTGATCTTCATTGTATACAAATCTTCATCTACCTCTACTTAACTGTGCATATCTATTCTTTCTTTCTTCTCTTCTTTCCTTTCCTCTCAACGTATCTGTTAGTTTTGTTTTCATTGCTTTATTCCCCACTTGACAACTTGCTTTTATTTTTGTTTTCCAGTTTTTACTTTAGTTAGTTTTGTTCTTAACTGGTAAATATAATTTTTATTTCCTTTGTTCATCAGGTCAATCTACTGTACTTCATTTTCATTAGACTGTTCTGACTTTGCTCATAGGTGTATATGTATATGTGTATATTCCATTATTTTAATTATTATTTGCCTGATTTTATAACTGCCATTTGTCTGGAGTTCATCTTTGGTTTCTTGTTTTTGGGTATTTGTTTTAACCTCACTTAATGCCATAGCAAACCACTTGTGGAATCTTCATTCCTGCCCAGAGATCAAGCTATTTGTCTGGGGTTCATCTTTGGTTTCTTATTTTTGGGTATTTGTTTTAACCTCACTTAATGCCATAGCAAACCACTTGTGGAATCTTCATTCCTGACCAGAGATCAAGCCTTTGGAGTGGGAGCACTGACTCCAAGACCCTAGACTACCAGAGAACTAAATCTGGGGAGTACCAAATAGTGAGAACTCACACAAAGGTAACCATTTGAATATAAGACTCAGCATCACCCAACCACCAGTAGCACCCTGTGCAGGACACCTAAACAATAAATAAAACAAAAATACAAACCCAATTATCAGGAGACAGGATCACCACCTCACTAGCCTTGCCCATCAGAGGAAACACAAACAAACAAACAAACAAACAAAACTTGTCACAAATCTCACACTATACGAAGTTTACACAAACCACTGGACCAACCTTAGGAGGGCAGAAACCAAAAGGAAGAAAGAATTCAACCTTGAAGCCTGCAAAAAGGAGACTTCAAACACAAAAAGTCAACAAAATAAATAAATAAATAATGAAAAGGCAGAGAAATACTACACAAATGAAGGAACAAACTAGAAACACAGAAGTCCAAATAAATGAAGAGGAAATAGGCAAACTATCTGAAAAAGAATTCAGAATAATGATAGTAAAGATGATCAAAAACCTTGACAACAAAATGGAGAAAATGCAAGAATAAATTAACAAAGATCTAGAAGAATTAAAGAATAAACATACAGAGACAAACAACACAATTACTGAAATTAAAAATACTCTAGAAGAAATCAATAGCAGAGTATATGAAGCAGAAGAATGAATCCGTGAGTTGGAAGATAAAATGGTGGAAATAACTTCTGAAGAGCAGAATAAAGTCAAAAGAATGAAAAGAACTGAGGACTGTCTCAGAGACCTCTGGGACAATATCAAATGCACCAACATTCAAATTATAGGGGTCCCAGAAGAAGCAGAGAAAAAGAAAGGGTATAAGAAAATTTTTGAAGAGATTATAGTTGAAAATTTCCCCAACATGGAAAAGGAAATAGTCAATCAAGTCCAAGAGGCACAAAGAGTCCCATACAGGATAAACCCAAGGAGAAACACGCCAAAACACATACTAATCGAACTAACAAAGACTAAACACTAAGAAGGAATATTAAAAGCAGCAAAGGAGAAACAACAAGTAACATACAAGGGAAACCCCATACGCTTAACAGCTGATCTTTCAGCAGAAACTCTGCAGGCCAGAAGGGAATGGCAGGATATATTTAAAGTACTAAAAGGGAAAAATCTACAACCAAGACTACTGTACCTGGCAAGGATCTCATTCAAAATGGATGGAGAAATAAAAGGCTTCTCAGAAAAGCAAAAGTTGAGAGAATTCAGTACCACCAAGCCAGCTTTACAACAAATGTTAAAGGGACTTTTATAGTTAAGAAATACAAGAGAAGAAAAAAACAATTACAAAATCAACCCCAAACAATTAAAAAAATGGTAATAGGAACATATATATCAATAATTACTTTAAATGTAAATGGATTAAATGCTCCAACCAAAAGATACAGACTGCCTGAATGGATACAAAAACAAGACCCCATATTTATGCTGTCTACAAGAAACCCACTTCAGACCTCAAGACACATATAGACTGAAAGTGAGAGGATGGAAAAATATATTCCATGAAAATGGGAAGCAAAAGAAAGCTGAGTAGCAATCCTCATATCAGACAAAATAGACCTTAAAATAAAGATTACAAGAGATAAGGAAGGACACTACATAATGATTAAGGGATCAATCCAAGAGGAAGACATAACAATTGTAAATATCTCTGCACCCAACATAGGAGCACCTCAATACATAAGACAAACACTAACAGACATAAAAGGAGGAATGGACACTAACACAATAATAGTAGGAGACTTTAACACCCAACTCACACCAATGAATAGATTATCAAAACAGAAAATTAATAAAGAAACACATGTCATAAATGATACATTAGATGAGATGTATCTCATTGATAACTTCAGGACATTCCATCCCAATGCAGAAGAATATACCTTCTTCACAGGAGCACAGGGAACATTCTTCAGGATAGACCACAACTTGGATCACAGATCAAACCCCAGTAAATTTAAGAAAACTGAAATCATATCTAGCATCTACTCTGACCACAACGGTATGAAGTTAGATATCAATTACAAGAAAAAAACTGTAAGAAACACAAACACATGGAGATTAAAAAACACATTTCTAAATAACCAACAGGTTACTGAAGAAATCAAAAGGGAAATAAAAAAATTTCTAGAAACAAATGACAATGAAAACACAACAACTCAAAATCTATGGGATGCAGCAAAAGCAGATCTAAGAGGAAAGTTTATAGCAATACAATCCTACCTCAAAAAACAAGAAAAACATCGAATAGACAACCTAACTCTACACCTAAAACAATTGGAAAAAGAAGAACAAAAAAATCCCAGAATTAAGAGAAGGAAAGAAATCATAAAGATCAGAGCAGAAATAATTGAAAACAAAATGAAAAAAACAATAATAAAGATTAATAAAACTAAAAGCTGGTTCTTTGAGAAGATAAGCAAAATGGACAAACCTTTAGCCAGACTTATTAAGAAAAAAAGAGAGAATAATCAAATCAACAAAACTAGAAATGAAAAAAGAGAGGTTACAACAGACAATGCAGAAATACAAAGAATTATAAGAGATTATTATGAACAATTATATGGCAATAAAATGGATAACCTGGAAGAAATGGACAGATTCCTAGAAAAGTTCAATCTTCCAAGACTGAACCAGGAAGAAATAGAAATTATGAACAACCCAATTACAAGCACTGAAATTGAAGCAGTGATCAAAAATCTCCCAAAAAACAAAAGCCCAGGACCAGAAGGCATCACAGGAGAATTCTATCAAACATTTAGAGAAGAGCTAATACCTATTCTTCTAAAACTCTTTCAAAAAACCGCAGAGGAAGGAACATTTCCAAACTCATTCTACGAGGCCACCATCACCCTGATACCAAAACCAGACAAAGACAATACAAAAATGGAAAACTACAGGCCAATATCACTGAAGAACATAGATGCAAAAATCCTCAACAAAATTTGAGCAAGCACAATTCAGCAACACATCAAAAAGCTCATACACCATGATCAAGCTGGGTTTATTCCAGGGATGCAAGGATTCTTCAGTATATGCAAATCGTTCAGTGTGATATTAACAAATTGAAAGATAAAAAACATATGATAATCTCAATAGATGTAGAAACAGCCTTTGATAAAATTCAGCACCCATTTATGATTCAGTTCAGTTCAGTTCAGTTGCTCAGTCATGTCCGACTCTTTGCGACCCCATGGACTGCAGCAAGCCAGGCCTCCCTGTCCATCAACAACACCCAGAGTTTGCTTAAACTCATGTCCATTGAGTCGGTGATGCAATCTAACCATCTCATCCTCCGTCGTCCCCTTTTTCCTTCGCCTTTAATCTTTCCCAGCATCAGGGTCTTTTCAGATGGGTCGGTTCTTTGCATCAGGTGGCCAAAGTATTGGAGTTTCAGTTTCAACATCAGTCCTTCCAATGAATATTCAGGACTGATTTCCTTTAGGATGGACTGGTTGGATGTCCTTGCAGTCCAAGGGACTCTCAAGAGTCTTCTCCAACACCGCAGTTCAAAAGCATCAATTCTTCAGCGCTCAGCTTTCTTTATAGTCCAACTCTCACATCCATCCATAGCCTTGACTAAATGGACCTTTGTTGGCAAAGTAATGTCTCTGCTTAATATGCTGTCTAGGTTGGTCAGAACTTTCCTTCCTAGGAGTAAGCATCTTTTAATTTTATGGCTGCAGTCACCATCTGCAGTGATTTTGGAGCCCAAAAAAAATAGTCTGACACTGTTTCCACTGTTTCCCCATCTATTTCCCATGAAGTGATGGGACCGGATGCCATGATCTTCGTTTTCTGAATGTTGAGCTTTAAGCCAACTTTTTCACTCTCCTCTTTCACTTTTATCAAGAGGCTCTTTAGTTCTTCTTCACTTTCTGCCATAAGGGAGGTGTCATCTGCATATCTGAGGTTATTGATATTTCTCCCAGCAATCTTGATTCCAGCTTATGCTTCATCCAACCCAGCATTTCTCATGATGTACTCTGCATATAAGTTAAATAAGCAGGGTGACAATATACAGCCTTGACATACTCCTTTCCCAATTTGGAACCAGTCTGTTCCATGTCTGGTTCTAACTGTTGCTTCTTGACTGCATACAGATTTCTTAGGAGGCACGTCAGGTGGTCTGGTATTCCCATCTCTTCAAGAATTTTCCAGTTTATTGTGATTCACACAGTCAAAGGCTTTGGCATAGTCAATAAAGCAGAAATAGATGTTTTTCTGGAACTCTCTTCCTTTTTCCATGATCCAGCGGATGTTGGCAATTTGATCTCTGGTTCCTCTGCCTTTCCTAAATTCACCTTGAACATGTGGAATTTCACAGTTCACCTATTGTTGAAGCCTGGCTTGGAGAAAGTTTGAGCATTACTTTGCTAACATGTGAGATGAGTGCAATTGTGCAGTAGTTTGAGCATTCTTTGGCATTGCCTTTCTTTGGGACTGGAATGAAAACTGACCTTTTCCAGTCCTGTGGCCACTGATGAGTTTTCCAGATTTGCTGGCATATTGAGTGCAGCACTTTCATAGCATCATCTTTAGGATCTGAAATAGCTCAACTGGAATTCCATCACCTCCACTAGCTTTCTTCGTAGTGATGCTTCCTAAGGCCCACTTAACTTCACATTCCAGGATGTCTGGCTCTAGGTGAGTGATCACACCATCGTGATTATCTGGGTGGTGAAGATCTTTTTTGTACAGCTTGCAGCCAAGCAGAGAAACCCCATGTCCAAGGTCAGGAGCACCGGCTATGTTTTGCTGGAGCAGCCATGAAGAGATACCCCACGTCTAAGGTCAGAGAAACCCCAGTAATACGGTAGGCGATGGAATGGCTGTGAGGTGATACTCCACGTCCAAGGGCAAAGGAGAAGCCCCAGCAAGATGGTAGGAGGGGCAAATTCACATTTAGAATTAAACCCCATTCCCACCAGAGATGCTCAGAGGGCTCAAACAAATCTTGTGTGCACCAGGACCCAGGGACCCCACATAGACTGAGACAGAACTGTGTTTGAGCATCTCCTGTTGAGTTACAGGTCAGCGGTGGTCTGTGCAGGGACAGGGGCTCTGGGTGCAGCAGACTTGCGTATGGCACAAACCCTCTTGGGGGAGGTCATCATTAACCCCACCATAGAGCTTCCAGAACTTACACAGGACTGGGAAATAGACTCTTGGAGGCCACAACAGAACTTTGTGCACCAGCTCCCAGGAGAAAGCAGCAGTGACCCCACAGGAGACTGTCCTGGACTTGCTCTGGGTGTCTGGGGGTCTCCAGCAGAGGCATGGTTGGGTGGTGGCCTGATGCAGGGCTGGGGGCACTGAGTGTAGCACTACATGCATGGGATCTTTTGAGGGAAGCTCAGATGGTAAAGTGTCTGCCTGCATACAGGAGACCCAGGTTCGATCCCTAGGTTGGGAAGATCTCCTGGAGAAGGAAATGGCAATCCACTCCAATATTCCTGCCTGGAGAATCCCAGGGAAGGAGGAGCCTCGTAGGCTACAGTCCACGGGGTTGTAAAGAGTCGGGGTTGTAAAGAGTCGGACAGGACTAGCAACTTCACTTCACTTCACTTCACTTCACTTCACCATTATCTTCATTACCTCCACCATAGTTTGGCCTCAGGTTAAACAATAGGGAGGGAACACAGCCCCACCCATCAACAGAAAATTGGATTAAAGATTTACTGAGCATGGCCCTGCCCATCAGAACAAGACCCACTTTCCCCCTCAGTCTAAGCCATCAGCAAGTTTCCTCCTTCTCCATCAGAGAGCAGATAGACTGAAAACCACAATCACAGAAAATTAACCAATCTAATCACATGGACCACAACTTTGTCTAACACAATGAAACTATGAACCATGTAGTGTAGGGCCACCCAAGACAGACGGGTCATGGTGGAGAGTTCTGACAAAATGTTGGTCCACTGGAGAAGGGAATGGCAAACTACCTCAGTATTCTTGCCTTGAGAACCCCATGAACAGTATGAAAATGCAAAAAGATAGGACACTGAAAGATGAATTCCCCTGGTCGGTAGGTGCCCCATATGCTACTGGAGACCAGTGGAGAAACAACTCCAGAAAGAATGAACACACAGAGCCAAAGCAAAAACAACACCCACTTG
>NW_011483711.1:4735-6976 GCF_000754665.1 Bison bison bison | reverse complement strand
CATAGTAATCAAAGTCTATGCCCCAACCAGTAATGCAGAAGAAGCTGAAGTTGAACAGTTCTATGAAGATCTATAAGATCTTCTAGAACTAACACCCAAAAAAAGATGTCCTTTTCATCATAGGGGACTGGAATGCAAAAGTAGGAAGTAAAGAAAACCTGGACTAACAGGCAAATTCAGCCTTGGAGTACAAAATGAAGCAGGGCGAAGACTAATAGAGTTTTGCCAAGAGAGCGCACTGGTCATAGCAAACACCCTCTTCCAACAACACAAGAGGATATCACATGGACATCCATGGACATGTGACATGGATGTCACATGGACATCACCAAATGATCAACACCAAAATCAGATTGATTATATTCTTTGCAGCCAAAGATGGAGAAGCTCTATACAGTCAGCAAAAACAAGACCAGGAGCTGACTGTGGCTCAGACCATGAACTCCTTATTGCCAAATTCAGACTTAAATTGAAGAAAGTAGGGAAAACCACTAGGCCATCAAGTATGACCTAAATCAAATCCCTAACGATTATACAGTGGAAGTGAGAAATAGATTTAAGGGACTAGATCTAATAGACAGGGTGCCTCATGAACTATGGACGGAGGTTCATGACATTGTACAGGAGACAGGGAGTAAGACCATCCCCAAGAAAAAGAAATGCAAAAAAGAAAAATGGCTGTCTGAGGAGGCCTTACAAATAGCTGTGAAAAGAAGAAAAGTGAAAAGCAAAGGAGAAAAGGAAAGATGTACACATTTGAATGCAGAGTTCCAAAGAATAGCAAGGCGAGATAAGAAAGTCTTCCTCAGTGATCAGTGCAAAGAAAGAGAAGAAAACAATAAAATGGAAAAGACCAGAGATCTCTTCAAGAAAATTAGAGATACCAAGGGAACATTTCATGCAAAGATGGGCTCAATAAAGGACAGAAATGGTATGGCCCTAACAGAAGCAGAAGATATTAAGAAGAGGTGGCAAGAATACACAGAAGAACTGTACACAAAAGATCTTCATGACCTAGATAATCATTTATGATTAAAACTCTTCAAAAACTGGGCAGAGAAGGAACCTACATCAACATGCTGCTGCTGCTGCTGCTAAGTCGCTTCAGTCGTGTCTGACTCTTTGTGACTCCATGGACTGTAGCCTACCAGGCTCCTCCGTCCATGGGATTTTCCAGGCAAGAGTACTGGAGTGGGGTGCCATTGCCTTCTCCGTACATCAACATAGTAAAGGCCATATATGATAAGTCTACAGTAAACATTATTCTCAATGATGAAAAACTAAAAATATTCCCCTAAGATCAGAAACAAGACAAAGGTGTCCACTTTCACCACTATCATTCAACATAGTTCTGGAAGTCCTAGCTACAGCAATCAGATAAGAAAAAGAAATAAAAGAAATCAAGATAGGAAAAGAAGTAAACCTCTCACTGTTTGCAGATGACATGATACTATACATAGAAAACCCTAAAGATAGTATCAGAAAATTACTAGAGCTAATCAGTGAATTTAGCAAAGTTGCAGGATACAAAATCAATACACAGAAATCACTTGCATTTTATATACTAACAATGAAAAATAAGAAAGAGAAATCAAGGAATCAATTCCATTAACCATTGCAACAAAAAGAATTAAATATCTAGGGATAAACTTACTTAAGGAGACAAAAGAACTATACACAGAAAACACTAATAAAAGAAATCAAAGACAACATAAACAGATGGAAAGATATTCCATGTTCCTGAGTAGGAAGAATCAATACTGTGAAAATGACTATACTACCAAACGCAATCTACAGATTCAAAGCAATCCCTATCAAATTACCAATGACAGTTTTCACAAAACTAGAACAAAAACCTTCACAACTCATATGGACATACAAAAGACCCCAAACAGCCAAAGCAGTCTTGAGAAAGAATAATGGAGCTGGAGGAATCAAGCTTCCTGACTTCGGATTATACTACAAAGCTACAATCATCAAGACAGTGTGGTACTGGCACAAAAACAGAAATTCAGACAAATGGAACAAGATAGAAAGCCCAGAAATAAACCCATGCACCTATGGGTACCTTATTTTTGACAAAGGAGGCAAGAATATCCAATGGGGCAAAGACAGCCTCTCCAATAAATGGTGCTGGGAAAACTGGACAGCTACATGTAAAAGAATGAAATTAGAACACTTCCTAACACCATACACAAAGATAAACTCAAAATGGATTAAAGACCTAAATGTAAGACCAGA
>NW_011483711.1:2852-3852 GCF_000754665.1 Bison bison bison | reverse complement strand
TGGCAATCTTGATTCCAGCTTGTGCTTCCTCCAGCCCAGCATTTCTCATGATGTACTCTGCATATAAATTAAATAAGCATGGTGACAATATACAGCCTTAACATACTCCTTTTCCTATTTGGAACCACTCATTATTAGAGAAATGCAAATCAAAACTCAATGAGATATCACCTCACAATGGTCAGAATGGCCATCACCAAAAAGTCTATAAACAATAAATGCTGGAGAGGATGTGAAGAAAAGGGAATGCTCTTGTACTTCTGGTGGGAATGTAAATTGATACAGCCACTATGGAAGATGGTATGGAGATTCCTTAAAAAACCCAGAAACAAAAATTGAAAAAGACACATGTCCCGTTGTTCATTGAAACACTATTTACAACAGCTAGTACATGGAAGCAACCTAGATGTACATTAACAGATGAATGGATAAAGAAGTTGTGGTACATATATGCATTGGAATACTACTCCATAAAAAGGAACGCTTTGAGCCAGTTCTAATGAGGTGGATGAACCTAGAACCTATTATACAGAATGAAGTCAGAAAGAGAAAGATAAATATCATATTCTAATGCATATATATGGAATCTAGAAAAATGGTACTGAAGAATTAATTTAAGGGCAGCAATGGAGAAACAGACGTAGAGAATAGACTTATGGACATAGGAGAGGGGAGGAGAGGAGAGATATATGGAAAGAGTAACATGGAAACTTATATTACCATATGTAAATTACATAGCCAATGGGAATTTGCTGTATGGCTCAGGAAACTCAAACAGGGGCTCTGTATCAACCTAGCTACAGGGGTGGGATGGGGAGGCAGATGGGAGGGAGGTTCAAACGGGAGGGGTTATATGTATACCTATGTGCTGAAGAAGCTGAAGTTGAATGCTTCTATGAAGACCTACAAGACCTTTTAGAACTAACACCCAAAAAAGATGTTCTTTTCATTATAGGGGACTGGAATGCAAAAGTAGGAAGTCAAGAAACACCTGGACTAA
>NW_011483711.1:1582-2752 GCF_000754665.1 Bison bison bison | reverse complement strand
GGATTAAAGATCTAAATGTAAGACCAGAAACTATAAAACTCTTAGAGGAAAACATAGGCAGAGCACTCAATGACATAAATCAAAGCAAGATCCTCTATGACTCACCTCCTAGAGCAATGAGAATAAAAACAAAAGTAAACAAGTGGGACCTGATTAAACTTAAAAGCTTTTGCACAGCAAAGGAAACTATAAGCAAGGTGAAAAGACAACCCTTGGAATATAATAGCAAATTAAACAAATGACAAAAGATTAATCTCCAAAATATACAAGCAGCTTATACAACTCAATACTAGAAAAACAAACAACCCAATCAAAAAGTGGGGAAAAGACCTAAACAGACATTTCACCAAAGAAGACATATAGACAGCTAACAAACGCATGAAAAGATGTTCAACATCATTCATCATTCAGTTCAGTTCAGTTCAGTGGCTCAGTCATGTCCAACTATTTGCGACCCCATGAACCGCAGCACGCCAGGCCTCCCTGTCCATCACCAACTCCCAGAGTCCACCCAAACCCGTGTCCATTGAGTTGGTGATGCCATCCAACCATCTCATCCTCTGTTGTCCCCTTCTCCTCCTGCCCTCAATCTTTCCCAGCATCAGGGTCTTTCCAAAGGAGTCAGCTCTTTGCATCAGGTGGCCAAAGTATTGAAGCTTCAGCTTCAATATCTGTCCTACCAATGGACACCCAGGACTGATCTCCTTTAGAATGGACTGGTTGGATCTCCTTGCAGTCCAAGGGACTCGCAAGAGTCTTCTCCAACATCACAGTTCAAAAGCATCAGTTCTTCTGTGCTCAGCTTTCTTTATAGTCCAACTCTCACATCCATACATGACCACTGGAAAAACCATAGCCTTGACGGACCTTTGTTGACAAAGTAATGTCTCTGCTTAGTGTGCTGTCTAGGTTGGTCATAACTTTCCCCCCAAGGAGTAAGTGTCTTTTAATTTCATGGCTGGAGACACCATGTGCAGTGATTTTGGAGCCCAGAAAAATAAAGTCTGACACTGTTTCCACTGTTTCTCCTTCTATTTGCCATGAAGTAATGGGACCAGATGCCATGATCTTTGTTTTCTGAATGTTGAGCTTTAAGCCAACTTTTTCACTCTTCTCTTTCACTTTCATCAAGAGGCTCTTTAGTTCTTCTTCACTTTCTGCCATAAGGGT
>NW_011483711.1:0-487 GCF_000754665.1 Bison bison bison | reverse complement strand
TTATGGCAGAAAGTGAAGAGGAACTAAAAAGCCTCTTGATGAAAGTGAAAGTGGAGAGTGAAAAAGTTGGCTTAAAGCTCAACATTCAGAAAACGAAGATCATGGCATCCGGTCCCACCACTTCATGGGAAATAGATGGGGAAACAGTGGAAACAGTGTCAGACTTTATTTTTTCTGGGCTCCAAAATCACTACAGATGGTGACTGCATCCATGAAATTCAAAGACACTCCTTGGAAGGAAAGTTATGACCAATCTAGATAGCATATTCAAAAGCAGAGACATTACTTTGCCAGCAAAGGTTCATCTAGTCAAGGCTATGGTTTTTCCTGTGGTCATGTATGGATGTGAGAGTTGGACTGTGAAGAAGGCTGAGCACAGAAGAATTGATGCTTTTGAACTGTGGTGTTGGAGAAGACTCTTGAGAGTCCCTTGGACTGCAAGGATATCCAACCAGCCCATTCTGAAGGAGATCAGCCCTGGGATTTC
>NW_011483710.1:4899-5258 GCF_000754665.1 Bison bison bison | reverse complement strand
GTGTTATAGTGTGTTCAGTCTCTAATATTTCTTTTTGATTCTTTCTTAGACTTTCATCCCTCTGCTTGCATCATCCATCTATTCTTGCATGTTGTCTACTTTATCCATTAAAGCCCTTAGCATATTCTTCATAGTTTTAAAAAATTCTTGGTTTGATAATTTCTACATTCCTACCATATTTGTGTCTGGTTCTGATGCTTGTTCAGTCTCTTCAGCTTGTGTTTTTTGCCTTTGAATAGGCTTTGTATTTTTTTTTTTTTTCCGTTGTTGTTGAAAGGGGGACATGATGCACTGGGTGAAAGGAACCAGGGTAATAGTGAAATAGTGGTAAATTGTCGAGGAGGGGAAGAATTCCACAG
>NW_011483710.1:0-402 GCF_000754665.1 Bison bison bison | reverse complement strand
ATGATCTATAAAAATGTTGAATCACCATGTTTTATACCTGAAACTAATATAATACTGCTACCCAACTATATTTCAATTAAAAAAACTCCAAAACAAATGAAAAAGTATGTGTACATCACACAACACCAAATTAAACACTGTTAAAAATTAAATCACAAAAAATTTTTAAAACTTTGAGATGATAAAAAGAAGCCACTAGGTACCAAACTTATACTGCTTAAGTGGTGCTAAGAAGAAAATGTATAGCTGTAAACATCGTATCCGGTCCCATCACTTCATGGCAAATAGGTGGGGAAACAGTGGGAACAGTGGCTGACTTTATTTTTTGGGCTCCAAAATCACTGCAGATGGTGACTGCAACCATGAAATTAAAAGACGCTTACTCCTTGGAAGGAAAGTTAT
>NW_011483709.1:4638-5246 GCF_000754665.1 Bison bison bison | reverse complement strand
CTATTATAAACAGTGCTGCGATGAACATTGGGGTACACGTGTCTCTTTCATTTCTGGTTTCCATGGTGTGTATGCCCAGCAGTGGAATTGCTGGGTCATAAGGAAGTTCTATTTCCAGTTTTTTAAGGAATCTCCACACGGTTCTCCATAGTGGTTATACTAGTTTGCATTCCCACCAACAGTGTAAGAGGGTTCCCTTTTCTCCACACCCTCTCCAGCACTTATTGCTTGTAGACTTTTGGATAGCAGCCATTCTGACTGATGTTAAGATGGTACATCATTGTGGTTTTGATTTGCATTTCTCTGATAATGAGTGATGTTGAGCATCTTTTCATGAGTTTGTTAGCCATCTGTATGTCTTCTTTGGAGAAATGTCTATTTAGTTCTTGGGCACATTTTTTTGATTGGGTCATTTATTTTTCTGGAATTGAGCTACAGGAGTTGCTTGTATATTTTTGAGATTAGTTGTTTGTCAGTTGCTTCATTTGCTATTATTTTCTTCCATTCTGAAGGCTGTCTTTTCACCTTGCTTATAGTTTCCTTTGTTGTGCAGAGGTCTTTTAATCTAATTAGGTCCTTATTTGTTTATTTTTGCTTTTTATTCCAAT
>NW_011483709.1:0-465 GCF_000754665.1 Bison bison bison | reverse complement strand
GGTGGAGCTGGATTTATTCTCTCTGGAGTGCAATGAACTGTCCAGTAATGTGTTATGAGATGTCAGTGGGTTTGGAGTAACTTTGGGCAGCCTGTATTTTGAAGTTCAGGGCTGTGTTCCTGTGTTGCTGGAGAATTTGCATGGTATGTCTTGCTCTGGAACTTGTTGGCCTTTGGGTGGTGCTTGGTTTCAGTGTAAGTATGGAGGCGTTTGATGAGCTCCTGTTGATGAACGTTCCCTGGAGTCAGGAGTTCTCTGGTGTTCTCAGGATTTGGACTTAAGCCTCCTGCTTCTGGTTTTCAGTCTTATTTTTACAGTAGTTTCAAGACTTCTCCATCTAAACAGCACCATTGATAAAACATCTAGGTTAAAGATGAAAAGTTTCTCCACAGTAAGGGACACTCAGTGAGGTTCACAGAGTTAAATGGAGAAGAGAAGAGGGAAGAGGGAGTTAGAGGTGACCCA
>NW_011483708.1:13877-14732 GCF_000754665.1 Bison bison bison | reverse complement strand
CCCTGGTGCTGGGAAAGATTGAAGGCAAAAGGAGAAGAGGGTGGCAGAGGATGAGATTGTTAGATAGCATCACTGACTCTATGGACATGAATTTGAACAAACTTCAGGAGATAGTGGAGGCCAGAGGAGCCTGGTGTGCTGCAGTCCATGGGGTGCAAATAGTCGGACACAACTTACTGACTGAAAAACAACATGCGACAATCGCCATTCTCTAATTCCAGAATATTTTCATCTACCCAAAAAAGAAACCCTATACCTATGTAGTCATTCCCCATTCTCTACTCCCCCTCAGCCTTTGGCAACCACTATTCCACTTTCTGTCTCTATATATTTGTCTATTTTGGACATTTCACATAAGGGGAATCATATGATATTTGTCCTTTTGTGTCTGGTTTCTTTCACTTAGCATAATGTTTTCTAGTTTCCTCCATGTTGAATAAGGATTTCATTCTTTTTTATGACTGAATAATACTCCATTTTATGAATATACAACATTTGTTTATCCATTAGTCAATTGATGGGCATTTGTATTGTTTCCACTTTTTAGCTTTCATGAATAGTGTTGCTGGGAACATTTGTATACAAGTTTTTGCATGGATGTATGTTTTCAATTCACTTGGACATTTTCAGTATCTTTACGAGTGGTATTGCTAAATCATATGGTTACTTTAATTTCTTTAGAAACTACCAAACTGTTTTCTAATGAACTAAACCGTTTATATTCCAACCAACAATGTATGAGGTTTCCAATTTCTTCATGTCTTTACCAATATTTGTTATTATTTATCTTCCAAATATTTGGGTTTTCTTACCAATGGATTTCTCTGTTTCTCAGCACTTTGTTAGCTTTCCCTC
>NW_011483708.1:8144-10654 GCF_000754665.1 Bison bison bison | reverse complement strand
GTATGTAAGACATATCATATATGTAATCTGCAAATGTTTTCTCCCATTCTGTGGGTTGTTTCACCACTTTCTTGATGGCACTCTTTGAAGTATAAAAGTTTTAATATTCATGAAATTATCTGTTTTTTCTTTTGGTTGCTTGTGCTTTTGGTGTCTTACCTAAAAAGTGCCTAGATTCTCTAATCTAGATCATGAAGATTTACACCTATTTTCCTTCTTAAAGTTTGATAGTGTTAGCTCTTTGATCCATTTAAAATTAAGTTTTGGTATATGGTGTGAGGTAACTTCCCTCTTTTGCATGCAAATATACATTTATCTCAGTACCTTTTGCTGAAAAGACTATGCTTTCCCCATAGAATGGTCCTGGCACCCTTGTTGAAAATCAATTGACCTTAGAAGTGAGGGTTTATTTGTGGACTTTCTTTCTTACTCCATTGATCTATATGTCTTTAGGCCAGTATCACACTGCTTTCATTAAAGTAGTTTAATAGTAAGTTTTGAAATTACGAAGTATAAAGTTCACATTCTTTGTCCTTCTCATCCCTCCGGTGGCTGCTTAGTTGCTGGTTTTCACTGTGCTTGTGGGCTGTTGACTTTTAAGGCTACCACAGGACTGGGGAGGGAGCATGGAAACAGAGGGACTTTCTAATAACACAAAGCTTACTGTTCTTATCAAGATTAAGCCATTTTCTTGAAGAAATGCTCTCTGGATTTTTGTAAGCTTTCACTTATTTTCTGGAATACTGGAAAAGTTACTTTTGACAATTTTTTGTTAGTGTTTTCATTGCTTTTACGGAAGGGAGGGTTTTCAGAGTTCCTCATTTCATCATTCTTGAAGTCATCTAGATCTGAGTTTTTAATCTCCACTACTTCCTCCTCCTTTGCACCAAATGTTGTTATATCAACTTGTGCAGCTTTCTAGGAATTGAATAGGTAACAGAATCACAGATTCTCATATGCATTTGGGCTTCCCTGGTGGCTCAGATGGTAAAGAGTCTGCCTGCAATGTGGGAGACTCGGGTTCTATCCCTAGGTCAGGAAAATCCCCTGGAGAAGGAAATGGCAACCCACTCCAGTATTCTTGCCTGGAGAATTCCCATGGACAGAGGAGCCTGGTGGGCTACAGTGCATAGGGTCAAAAAGAGTGGGACACGACTGCGCGACTTCGCTTTCTTTCACAAACCAGCAAAAAACTTCTGTGTAAGACAGGATCCTTGTCTTTTTATGTATTAATGTGTATATCACTTACCCACACTGAAGTAGAGTATCAAAATGGGAAATTCTGTCATATATATATATATATGATCCAACCTCCATAGTACAATTTTGTCAATTGACCAGTAATATCCTTTACAGCACTTTATTATCCTTTAGCACAGGATCCAGTCTAAGATCAGATATAGATTTATTTGTCGCATCTCTTTAGTTTGGAGCATGCACACAGTCTTTCTTTTATGACATTGAGATTTTTTGAAGAATAAAGCCTTCATTCCTTTTGTTTTAATAGACTGTTCCTCATTTGGAGTTTGTCTAGTATTTCCTCATATTTAGATCCATGTTATATATTCCTGGCTAGAAAACTACATACTTGCTGCTGTGTCATTCATAGGGTTTAATATTGAGAGACATATTAAGGTCTCTCATATGAGGTCAGGTTTATCTGACCTCCATGGGTGATGTAATTTTTGATCATCCAATCAGGTTGTTTTCTGATTTTTCCACTTTACACTTAATATTTTTTTCTCTAACAACTAATAAGTAGTCTGTGGAGAGACATTTTAAGAACAATGTAAGTATTCTGATCCTCATCAAAAATTTCCCTTTGGTTTAGCATCAATTTATGACTCCTGCTTAAATCAATCTTTACTATGATGGTTGAAAAATGATGATTTTCCAGCTCCAGTACTCCCTCTGCAATTGCCATTCAATACTCAAGGACTCATATTTTAAAACAGCTTTATCGATGGTCCTTTCTAGGTGAGGAAGCTAATATGACATACTGCAGTCAAAACCAGCTTGTTGGTCTCAATGAGGATATGGTGTGGTGGGGGGAGCTACTAGGACAGGTAGCAGGGCCTGTATGGGTAATCAGAAATTGTAGTTCACTGGTCCTTTGGCATTATATAACTGAGCAGGTACCCTAGGGACATATAGATGTGCAGCCCACTGAGGTCCTTCTACAACTAACAAAATTCCTGGTTTAGTGAAGGGAAACATGGTTTGATCTACCACAATAGAGAGTCACGACCTTTCACCCCATTACCATATCTGAGTCAGTTTATAGATTTAGGATCTCATAAATGAAAAGGAGTCCAGGTACCCTTAAAGAAGAATACCACAAGTATATATACATTTTCCTCATTTTCTGCCCAGTGACACTGAAGCCATTTTCCCTACAGAAAGGGAATATCCACATTTTGGAGAACAGTAGATCCTAATGTTGAGTTAACACTATTTTCTGGACAGTCAGAACACTATGGCCACCAGCCATAGACTTTTAGGATAAGGAC
>NW_011483708.1:4165-5985 GCF_000754665.1 Bison bison bison | reverse complement strand
ACCCTGAAGCATTTCCTCTTCAATGGAAGCTATTGAGTATACATTCAGAATGTGGCCTGAGTAGATATTGAAGTTACAAGTCTCAGCATATCTACTCCTGCTTCATAGCTATTTTTGCAATACCAACAACCTCATGGGAAGTTCAAGGCTTATTTAAAACTGGCTCTGCGTAATATGCCTGAAAAAGCCAGAAGTGAATTGTTCCAGCATTATAGTCCTGAGGGCTACCCCAGAAGAACAGTGGAGAAGTAAAGTCCTCCCAATGTGCAGAACTTCAAGGAGTACAACTTCAGGTCCACTTTGCTTGCTTGGCCTTTAGGCCAGGATCTATACCAGTGGTTGGCAAACTTTTTCTCTAAACAGCTGCTGCTGCTGCTGCTGCTATGTTGCTTCAGTCATGTCTGACTCTGTGCGACCACAGAGACGTCAGCCCACCAGGCTCCCCTGTCCCTGGGATTCTCCAGGCAAGAACACTGGAGTGGGTTGCCATTTCCTTCTCCAATGCATGAAAGTGAAAAGTGAAAGTGAAGTCGCTCAGTCGTGTCCGACTACTAGCGACTCCATGGACTGCAGCCTACCAGGCTCCTCTGTCCATGGGATTTGCCAGGCAAGAGTACTGGAGTGGGGTGCCATTGCCTTCTCTGCTCTAAACAGCTAGGTAGTAAATATTTTCAGCTTTTGGGCCACATATGATCTTGTTGCAACTTCTTAATTTTACCCCTGTAGTGTAAAAATGACCATAGATAATATGTAAATAGAAGGATATGTATTTCAATAAAACTTTATTTATAAAAGCAGTTAATAAACTGGAGTTTACCAGCCTCTTAGCTATACAATTCACTGGCAGAATCTAATGGTTTGATTTATTGTTATGGATTTGGAAAACATGAAAGTAGAAAATTGGTAACTAGATTAGCCTCTTAATTTGGGGTCCACAGAATCCTAAGTGGCTGGAAGATGGAACAATATAATATTATAGAATCCTGGTTTCCTTAGTAATCTTATGTATTTTATGTGTTGCACTTAAAAATACTACTCCGAGAATGGGTTCATGAGCTTTACCAGACTACCAAAGCTTTTAAAAGAAAATGGCTAAGAAGTCTTCAGAATGGGCCTCGAGAATGAGAACTTTCATGTCTCAAGTAGAATACATGCTAAAAGGCCTTACTCTCCATTGCAAAAGTATTGTACCAGCAGGGTCAGAGAGAGAGTGAATCCAGAAACAGTTTCTGCTTTAGTGAGGGAAGTTGCTACCCCATCCATAAAGGAAGGGGTCTAATGCAATCAACTTTCCCTAAGGTTATGGCTAGTCACCTCAAAGTATGGTACTTTACCAGGGGCTCAAAGTGTGTTGCTACTGATAAATTGGGTTGAAGTCCACGAGATTCACTGGTGTTATGTACACCATCACTGAAGGTGCAGGTCTCATAGATCATTGGAAAGGTTACTGAAGACTCAGTTACGGTACCACCTAGGAAACTAACACCTTGCGAGGTTGGGATGCTGCTACAGGATGTGGAATCACTCTGAGTCAGCCAATAGTACATATAATGCTATTTCTTTCATTGTCCGAATACATGGGACTGGGAACCAAGAAGTCGAAAAGGTTACTGGCACCTCTCATGAATCATTAAACCTAATGGTCCCTTGACAAACCTTTGTTTCCATTATTTGAAACTTAGAAGTTGAGGACAGTAGTATCTTTGATAGACTCTGGCAGTAATGACAACTTCATTACATCAAAAGTCTTGGCAGCAGGTCACTAGACAATGGAAAAAGTATGGACAAGACCACTTGAAAGCTGTATGAATGAGATTTTA
>NW_011483708.1:1241-1377 GCF_000754665.1 Bison bison bison | reverse complement strand
CATCAGGTGGCCAACATATTGGAGCTTCAGCTTCAACATCAGTCCTTCCAATGAAAATCCAAGACTGATTTCCTTTACGATGGACTGGTTTGATCTCCTTGCTGTCCAAGGGACTCTCAAGAATCTTCTCCAACCA
>NW_011483708.1:0-744 GCF_000754665.1 Bison bison bison | reverse complement strand
ACAAAAGGAGAAGATATTGAGTGCAGCACTTTCACAGCATCATCTTTTAGGATTTTAAATAGCTCAGCTGGAATTCCATCACCTCCACTAGCTTTGTGTGTAATGATGTTTCCTAAGGCCCACTTGACTTCACACTCCAGGATGTCTGGCTGTAGGTGAGTGATCACACCATCATGGTTATCTGGGTCATTAAGATCTTTCTTGTATAGTTCTGTGTATTCTTGCCACCTCTTCTTAATATCTTCTCCTTTTGTTAGGTCCATACCATTTTCTGTCCTTTTTTGTGCCTATCTTTACATGAAATGTTCCCTTGGTATCTCTAATTTTCTTAAAGATCTCTAGTCTGTTCCATCTTATTGTTTAATTATAAAGACTGAAATACAAGTGACAATATGTGCAAAATATTTCCAATGAAATGAGAGGAAGGAGAAGAAAGAAAAAAGAAAGAAATCTTTGGTATATATTATCGATATACACCTGTAGAATTATAAACACCATCAGATATTTATTTTAGCTCAGTATATCTCAGACGATAGGTCAATGATAACTTGTAACATCTCTTGGTTCTAATGTGAAGTTTTTTTTTTTTTTTTATTACAAGGGATAAAAAGGAATTCCATGTTTGGATTTTGTCCACTGAATAAATTTGTTTTTGTGAACCATAGTTCTTGATACACACAAGTTTACTTTGAAAGACATTTTGTAAAATCCTCCTTTCACTTATGACTTTTAAAATATGTTTTT
>NW_011483707.1:13641-14462 GCF_000754665.1 Bison bison bison | reverse complement strand
CTTTCAGCTGTTCACCTGAAACTATGACAACATTGTTAATTGGCTATGTTCCAATACAAAATACGTTTTTTTTAAAAAAAGGATAGAGAGAGACCCCAGAGAGCTCCCCACTCCCACCCCTACTATGTGAAGATAAAATGAAAAAATGGCCATTGGCAACCTGGAGAAGGGCAAACTTGACCTTGTTGGTGCCCTGATCTTGGATTTATAGCCCCTAGAACTCTGAAGAAAACAATGTTTGCTGTTTGTAAGCCACTCAGCCTATGATACTGGTTTGGCCAAAAGTCTATTTACAGAAAAACCCAAACAAACCTTTTGGCCAACCCAATACTTTGTTATAGCAGCCTCAGCAGACTAAGACAGTGTCATTCTCTTCAAGGCCTTTGTGAGACACCAATGCTCCTCTCCCCTGGTCCCACCCAGGGCACCCTGGCAATGTTTCATCCATCCCTGCCCTCTCTCTGGTAACTCAGAATGACCCTCTGACTTTGTCAGAAAGCATCTCTTACTTTCCCAACTGACACCTTGTGTGAAGATTTAGAAATAATTCACAACATCATGTATTACTGCTTTACTCAAAGGACCAACCCTACTGGTGGGCCTAGTGACGGTCACCGCTCTATAGGGAGCCTTTGCTCCTGCTCCACATCTCCACTTGACGACGAGGTGCTGAGTGCTTTCCTCCCAGTCCCCTTCAACCACGTGACAACGCAAAGGATGCATTGCTTGTTTCTGCTGAATACATTCCTGGATTATTAAGTCTGATCATAGAAATATGGCCTGGTGCCTGGTGAAAGAGTAGTTTCCATGCTCGTTTTTTA
>NW_011483707.1:8188-10574 GCF_000754665.1 Bison bison bison | reverse complement strand
GTCATACAGGTCATCTGATTCTACTGGGTCTCTAGGTCTTACTTTCATTGTCTTTGAGCTATTTTATGACTCTTTAAATTGTAGAATACTGAGAATACTACAGATGATTCTTGTCTACAAAAGTGGAACTTGTCTTTTAGAAATACAGTTGGCTGTTTCCCTATGGATACTGACCAATTTACAGCCTGTATATGTGTCTGCTCTTCGGATTTTCCTTTGAACCAGCTGTAGCATCTTACTGGTTCCCTCATTAAAGAATAAGTTAAATAAAATCTTTGAACATGTTCATTTAATATTTGTCTGAGAGTCCTGAGTTTACCCTTGTCAAAAATCAAAATATTTCTGGTGTTTAAAAAAATAAATATAAAAAAATTGTCCTTTAATAAGCAAGAATCATTCTAACTCAGCAAATAAAGTTAGCATCATTAATAATGGACACATTAAAAAACAGGCTTTTGAAGTGACATATATGAAGCATATAACATCACCTCTATAGTGTGCTTTAAAAGAATGTTTAACCTAAATCTAATCAAGCCTTTAAATCTAACTTTCGTTTATAAATCAACCGTGGGAAAAGAAACATTTTAAAGGCTCTAACAGAGAAATAATGAAACAAAGTCAGAAAGTGAGACATTATACGAAACATTTGATCATTCTCTTCCAAAAGTCAGTGCCATGAAATTTGGGGCAAAAGGTCTAAATTTAAAAAGACTGAAGAGTGGCTTTTCTGGTGGCTCAGTGGTAAATAATTTGCCTGCAATGCAGGAGATGCAGGCAGAAGATGCGCGTTCAATTCCTGGGTTGAGAAGATTCCCTGGAGTAGGAAATGACAACTCCTTCCAGTATTCTTGCCTGGCAAGAAAATCCATGGGGTTGGAAGAGAGTCTGGGCAATTAAACAACAAGTGTATATATGTGGGTGAAAAAGACTGAAAAGACATGATTACAATGATCCTTTACTGGATTCTAACTCTAAAAAAAGTGATCAATTGGGGGTACTAGTAAAGGAAATGAGTATTTTGTGATCATAAGAATTACTTCTTTTCTTAGTATTATGATGATGCTTATGTGAAAGAAAGGTATGTATTTGGAGAAGGATGCTAAAGTTTTTATAAGTGAAATATCATGGTAACCATACTCTACAAAAGTTTAGAAATGAAGCAAATAAGGCAAAACGTTTAATTGCAACTTCAATTTCCTCTTCTTTCTATTTTGCTGCTGTAGAGGAAGAAAAACAAATTTCTTTCCTCCTATCTAGGTTCTTGACTGAGATATCCCCTGCTATTAACACAGATTAGCAGGAGAAAAACAAAGAGAAGTTTGATAATATGTATACCTCCTGCACAGATGGGAGATACCCAGGAAAATTGAGTTCCTCCTTGAAGTAGCCCAAGCTACCACCTTAAATAGTATCTCCAGCTAAAGAGAAAGGAAGATGTTGTGGAGGAAGGGTAGGGCAGTTACCAGGCAAAGCACAGTAAACAAGGGAATGACTGTTAGGCAGATTTAAATCTCTGATTTCCCCGTTGACAAGAGTTTCTAAAGATTTAGTCATCCTCTTCTAAGTAAACAGGGGGAAACACCCTTACAAATGGGAATTTCCTTTATAAATATAAAAGTCTCTACAAAAGGCAACTTCTGCTGGATTTTCAGAGCTTCTCTTGTGTCTGCTCTTCTTCAAAAATAACCAGCTCAAGATAATCCTTATACTAAAGGAGGATGTTTCTGGGGTGGCAGATTCTGCTCTCCTTCATTGTATGTTTGAAGTATATCATAATAAAAGTGAGAATAAAAGAAATCCCTTTGTGTGGAGGCAACATGGTTGAAAACATTCATGAGTTGGGAAGATAGCCTCAGTCATGTTTGTTTTCCAATTTTATGATGGGATGTTAATAAAATTAATGGTGATCAACTTATAATGATATAATTGTCTGTGTTCCATTTCATTAGTAATTTTTAAGTGCTAATCCCCTTTAGCAGGAACCTGGCAACAGGAGTAGTAATTATGGGTGGTCTATTAATCACGTGTACTGTTAAAGAGCGTGTCTGCTATGACGAGTGCATTTTCTTGGCAAAACTCTATTAGTCTTTGCCCTGCTTCATTCTGTATTCCAAGGCCAAATTTGCCTGTTACTCCAGGTGTTTCTTGACTTTCTACTTTTGCATTCCAGTCCCCTATAATGAAAAATACATCTTTTTTGGGTGTTAGTTCTAAAAGGTCTTGTAGGTTTTCATAAAACCGTTCAACTTCAACCTCTTCAGTGTTACTTGTTGGGGCATAGACTTGGATTACTGTGATATTGATTGGTTTGCCTTGGAAATGAACAGAGATCATTCTGTCGTTTTTGAGATTGCATCCAAGTACTGCATTTCGGACTCTTTTGTTG
>NW_011483707.1:4818-5711 GCF_000754665.1 Bison bison bison | reverse complement strand
TAGAGATACCAAGGGTACATTTCATACAAAGATGGGCACAATAAAGGACAGAAATTGTATGAACCTAACAGAAGCAGAAGATATTAAGAAGAGGTGGCAAGAATACACAGAAGAACTATGCAAAAAATATCTTCATGACCCAGATAATCACGATGGTGTGATGTCAGGAAGCATTTAACAGGAGGCTTCCTGTGTGCTGTTTTGGACCTGTCAGGAATTCTCTGCTCCTTATTAATTCCTGAATATTCAGGAATTAAGAGGAGAGGCAAGCCTCTCCCAGGACTGAGGAATCCAGGCATTTCCTTCATTAGTTTTTCTATACGGTGATAAGTACCCTCTTCCTTTTTATGAACCATATGGTAAAAGTGGTTATTTACAACTCTGTCTTTCATATGGAGGCTGCTGAAAATAGCTATCTTGTAAGACAGTATAAATACCTACACAATGTTGAATAAAACACCTTTGCTCCATCAGAGCTCTGGTCCCCGTGTCTTTCTCTTTCTTTCTCTCTCTCCTCTCTCTCTCTCTCTCTCCCCCTCTCTTTCAGGCTGATCCCCTGGAGCTCAGAGGCCCTCTGGGTTCACTTTCCTGCCTGGGCTTCTAAGACCCTCTCGAGAAGGTGCTTTGCGCCTTCACCCCATCAAGAGGGCGCCTGAGGCCTCCGTGAACAGAGCAAGCCCTGTGCCAGGGGCTTTACTGGCTTTCTGCATAAACCAAGGAATATCAGCCTCTTTCTCTCCTTTACTTTCTTATCATCGACTCCAGACCACCAGGTTCCGGTCCATTAAAGGACCTCAACAGTGTGATCACTCACCTAGAGCCAGACATCCTGGAATGCAAAGTCAAGTGGGCCTTAGGAAGCATCACTATGAACAAAGCTAGTGGAGATGATG
>NW_011483707.1:4327-4718 GCF_000754665.1 Bison bison bison | reverse complement strand
TGAGTCTGAGTGAACTCCGGGAGTTGGTGATGGACAGGGAGGCCTGGCGTGCTGCGATTCATGGGGTCACAAAGAGTTGGACACGACTGAGTGACTGAACTGAACTGTCCTGTTAAATTTTGCCAAGAAAACACACTGGTCATAGCAAACACCCTCTTTAAACAACACAAGAGAAGACTCTATATATGGACATCACCAGGTGGTCAATACCAAAATCAGACTGACTATATTCTTTGCAGCCAAATGTGGCGAAGCTATATACAGTCAGCAAAACAAGACTTGGAGCTGACTGTGCCTCAGATCAGGAACTCCTTATTGGCAAATTCAGACTTAATTAAAGAAAGTAGGGAAAACCACTGGACCATTCACATATGACCTAAATCAAATCCCT
>NW_011483707.1:0-243 GCF_000754665.1 Bison bison bison | reverse complement strand
GACAGGATTAAATAGAAATGTAAGGAATCCAGAACCCAACTAGGGGCAAAAAGAGTTAGCTGCCACCTGAGTGGGGTTGCAGCTTTCCAGCTAGCCAAATTCAGGTGGCTAAAACTTTGTAGCAAAATGTGTGGCATTGAAATCCCCCATGAACCAAGTGACTATAAAGAACAGAGTTCCTTTTGTACTTGGTGGCTAAGGTAGAATCATCTGGGAAGCATGAAGCTCTAAAATACTGTATCT
>NW_011483706.1:14634-15394 GCF_000754665.1 Bison bison bison | reverse complement strand
CAACTCTTTGTAACCCCATGAACTGTAGCCCACCAGGTTCCTCTGTCCATGGAATTCTCCTGGCAAGAGTAAGGGAGTGGGTAGCCATTCCCTTCTCCAGGGAATCTTTCTTACCCAGAGATTGAAAGAGGGTCTTCTGCACTGCAGGCAGATTCTTTACCATCTGAACTACCTTGGAAGCCCCACTTAGGCACTATGTAGTCATTTTAAAGTATATTTTCAAATAATATTTAATTTTATAAAAATGTTCATAAGCATTTGTTAAATATAAAGAAATGTGTTGTTGTTCAGTCTCTCAGTCATGTCCGACTCTATACAACCTCATGGACTGCAGCAGGCCAAGCTTCCCTGTCCTTCACCATCTACCACAGCTGGCTCAACTCATGACCATTGAGGCGGTGATGCCATCCAACCATCTCATCCTTTGTCATCCCCTTCTCCTCCTGCCTTCAATCTTTCCAAGCATTAGGGTCATTTCTAATGAGTAGGCTTTTCGCATCAGGTGGCCAAAGTATTGGAGTTTCAGCTTCAGCATCAATCCTTCCAATGAATATTCAGGATTGATTTCCTTTAGGATTGACTGGTTTGATCTCCTTGCAGTCCAAGGGACTCTCAAGAATCTTCTCCAAAACAGTTTAAAGGCATCAGTTCTTTAGCACTTAGCCTTCTTTATGGTCTACCTCTCACATCCATACATGACTACTGGAAAAACCATAGCTTTGACTATACAGACCTTTGTTGGAAAAGTAATGTCTCTGCT
>NW_011483706.1:9473-11979 GCF_000754665.1 Bison bison bison | reverse complement strand
TGTTGTAACCCTCATGTTCTTGTGTTTTTTGTTTTTTGTTTTCTTGTGAGAGGCACTTTGCACTGACCCAAGGTTTTACCTTTTGTCCCCTAACCCTATAACCCAAGCCTTTAGACCATTGAGTGTGATACTCCACCCACTACCTCTAGGGTATCTGTATCATCAAATATATTACCTCATTGATTTTCCCTCTTTGTTTCTGAATCCTACCAATATTCTTTACTTTATTGATAGCTTAGTTATGTACTTAATAGAATGCTTGTTATAATTTATCTAATATTTCCAGAACCCTCCTGAAGGGTTCTCACATCTAGTTCACATCAAATCTCTCAATATTATTAAAGTATTTTCAAAATTTACTTTTTAGAAAAAGGGGTACATGGAAGCACAAAGGAAATTTTTAAATAATAATGAAATGCAAAATGAAGATATGAAACCTGAATCTGTAAAGGAAATATTTGATAATTTGGCTACATAAAAAACTTCTGCATGACAAAAAAGTTACTTAAAAAAACATACAACAAATGACAAGCTAAGAACAAGTATTAGCTATATATTTGTCAGGAAAAAGCTAATTTCTCTCAAAGAACTATTAAAATTCATTAAGAAAAAGACATAAAAATAAAAAATGAAAAGTTCACAAAATGAAAAATGAAAATCACCAATAAACATACAGATACATATTTAACCTCACTTATAATTGAATAAACTAAAAATAAAACAGTAAAATACCATTATTTACACATTGTATCAACAAAGATGATGATAATATCAACATTTTTTAAAGCTACACAAGGGTCTATATATGTGCATAAATATATCTGCATATAAAGTTTCCAGAAAGATATATAAAAAACTTAAGTGACTACTGACTGCTACAAAGTAGAGGTGGGGAAGGAAGAGAATTTTATATTTCAACTTTTGTTCTTTCTTTACAGCTTGAATTTTCACATGAATAGAAATCATTTTTCAACAGCAAAAGGAAAAAAAATACTAGATAGTAAGAGTAATAGGAACAATAATAAATGCCAAAATGAATAGGGCTCCATGGCCATAAACACAGGGAAGCAAAGAGGAGAGGAGGAGGGAAAACAAGGACCCAAGCAAGCACTGAGCTATTATATTTTCTGGTTGCTTCAAGAAACACAAGCCCACATAGAGATGAGGGACAAGGTGACTGTAAGCTCTTCAATGGGGGCAAGTGAGGCTTATTTCTATGCTCAGAGTGTTACATTACATTCTGCACTGTAATACTCTGCGTTAATTTGACAATTTTCATTTTCATGCACATTAATTGTAATTGCATTCTAACTTTCAATCCTTTTTTGAGGAATACAGGTGGCAGCCATTATCATTAGCTATTTACCAAGTACACAGACATATATAAAAATGTATTAATATTAAAAAAGAAGAAAATAGACATATGCTAGCAAGAATTATAGTTTGAGAAATTCAAAAGTGCTTGAATCTCTTTCTCTTCCAGCTTAACTTGCAAACCCTTAGTCTAAGATCCAAATGTTCAAGCTCCCCTCAGATATTGCCCTTCCATTTTGATAAAGCATATCAAAGTGCACAGAAGGGGAAAGTTCTGTCATTAGACTGGATCTGAATCCTAACTCTACCACTTCATAGCTGTGTGAACTTGAGCAAGTTGCTTAAGCTCTCTGAATCCCAGCCAGTTTCCTCATTTATAAAACAGAGAACATAAAAGTACCTACATGTGTTGTTGGGAGAATTAAATGAGGTGATAAGCATGTAAAACACTAAGTGAAGTGGCTGGCACATGGCAAATAATCCATAAATATTAGCTATGATTATTGTGCATAATTAATCAACTGTATATTGAGGTCCCAGAACCATACTAAGATAATGTGAGGGATAGGCTAACATCTTATAATGTTGCTGAGTGATAGAGCATGTAAATTCCAAGATGAAGCTATTGAAACCTTATATTGCTCACTGCCAGTACCCCAGAACAGCCTTACACTCAAAGTTTAAAGGTTCAGCAGTTAAGCCCCAAAGAACAAAACTTCTCTTGTCAATAGTGGGTCCAACTAAAGCAACATTTCCAAAATGTAGTGGGAGGTAGTTTCATGGTCATGGAAATAAAAGAAAATTCAATGAGTGGGGAAATCCAGACTTCAGTGGAGTTGAATAGGCCAAATCCACAACACTGATTATTCTCAAGGTACATGATCTAAAATAAGTCACTAATTGAACCTTAACAGCTTTATATAGCCCAACCTAGAACTCTTTGATTACACTGATTTTGTATGAACTGGCCAACCAGCCAGTCAGCCAGGAACTATCAGCAGAGGACAGACCACCCTTTCCACAAGTGTTTCCCAGAAAGAACAATATATCAATCAAGTGGTTTACAAATGAAAGACAACTGTATCTGATGGTGCCAGAGATGGGTGGGAGTTGATGATAATAACAACACTGACTGGTAATGAATCTCAGAAGTGCTCTTAAGCATTATAAATAACAAAATTGGGACTAGTCA
>NW_011483706.1:7577-7794 GCF_000754665.1 Bison bison bison | reverse complement strand
CCCCATCCCATCCCTCTGGGTTGTCCCAGTGCACTGGCTTTGAGTGTCCTTTTTCATGTATTGAATTTGGACTGGTCATCTATTTCACATATGGTCATATACATGTTTCAATGCTATTCTCTCAAATCATCCCATTCTCTCATTCTCCCACAGAGTCCAAAAGTCTGTTCTTTGTATCTGTGTCTCTTTTGCTGTCTCACATATAGTGTTATCATTA
>NW_011483706.1:3694-6146 GCF_000754665.1 Bison bison bison | reverse complement strand
AGGATAAAATTCAGGAATGGGCGAAAAGAGAAAGCTGTTGTACATATTATCTGTAACAAATACGAAGTTTGTATATGTGTGTGTTCTATATAACTGTTTTAACACTTGGACTAACAACATAAGTCCATAAATAGTTAATGTCAATTGTGGAAAAGACATGAGTGCTATGTAAGACCTAGTGCAGAAAATGAGAATAGGCCTTGATCTAAAAACATAAATCATGTTCCATATTCAGGCAGTAGAATTCAGATGAACAGAACTTGGAAAGTTATCTTGGATGTTATTTAAACTCCCACCTCCAATATAGGAATTCTCTCTACCATATCCCTAACAGTTTACTATCTGACCCCTATTTCAACACTCTCATGGAAATGAAGGTCATTATCTGGCTAGTCAGCCTATCCTTTTTAAGCACCCCTGATTTTGACCAGGTACCCAGGTTAAACCAAAGTCTGCCTCTTAATAACTTCTGCCCATTAGTCCCAGATTGTCCTCTGAAACTCCAGAGAGTATCTACTCACTTTCCCACATGACAACTCTTCACATTTGAGAAGGCAGCTCTTCAGTGCTCTTAAGTCAGGCTGAAGTGAGGAATACATTCCTTCCTTGCACTCATATACAACATGCCCAGGGCCAGTGATCTCAGGAACATCCCCAGTGGAGCCTACCCAAAGGTGGAAGCATTTCTGAAAAAAAAAAAAATAGAAATGTAAGTGAGCCTGGTGAGATAATCACTGCTAAAAACAGCAACTTGCTGTGTGGCCTCCAATCCACCAAAGCAAGCAGCCAGCACAAATATGTTCAAGTGAGAAACTGGGAAAATGGATCCATTTTCTCTTCAGCGATTGTTCTTCCTGAAATTGAACAATTTCTCACACTGTTCTGCATTACACACTAATTATTCTCTGGTGCAAGGTCAGTGGAGGCTCCTTAACTTAAGTCCCAAAGAGAATAAGCCCCTCCCTCTCACACCCTCATTTCTACTGTCTTAGGTCAGGGTTTATTTGTCCTTGGAATCTAGGGGGAAACTGGAGTGCCCACAGAATGGATGAGCCTGACACATGTGTTTTCATAAAATGACAAGGGGAATGATTGCACTTGCAGAATTTCACCGCAAATTCGAAAGAATGTTGAGGATGTGAAGAATTTTACAAGAAATATGAGCATTGTCAAAAGTAGTAGAATTTCTGTGAAAATCTCTAAAATTCAGCCACACTCATCTCACAAGGAAATTGGTCATAACCTAATGGAACAGATTTTAATTTCATACTCTGTCTATGCAGCTTTCATTTATAGTTTAACAGTTTTAGTGAAGAGTTCATACTGCACACTTCTGCTGAGCAGATTCATGTTTCCTAGATAATTTCAGGCACTTTCTCTCCACAGACTAGCTGTTGCCTACATTTCCAATGGTAACCTCCATTCCATCTTTTACAGATCAGTTTATTGGCCATGTTTCAATAAAACTCAGTGTTTCTTTACTCTACATTTCTCTCTTAGTGGCTTCCTCTGCCAGAAATGTCTCATTCCCTTGCCTCCATTCCTTCACATATCAAAATTCTGTTTTTTTTCAAGGCCCATTACAAACTATTCTTTTTCCATGAACCTTCCATAATTCTCCCATCCTAGCCCCCTTCTCTGAATTCTCAGTTTACCTAAACAAAGCATGTTTTAGTCTTAGTGACAGAGGGGCAAGATGATGCTAGAATTCAAGGGGGAAAAATCAAAGGTGCAAGGCAAGCAAACTGCTGCAGCAAGTTGAAAAGGCTACAATCGGGTTAATAAAATTTACTTATTCAATAAATGCCTATTGAGTACTCACTATGTGTCTGGTACCCTAAGAGGCCAGTACTTACATTACAGGAATAAAGGAGAGAGATGATACTTAAGAGAGATATTTATCAATTCACCACACAAACATAGATCACACAATATCTTTTGCTTGAGCAACTAGATGAATGGTGGTGCCATTTACGGACATGAGGAAAACTGAGAGAGGTATAGGTCAGGGTGAAGTGCTAGGGACTCAAGAGTTCAATTTCAGTTCCTATAAAGTTGGAGTGACCTTTGCAACATCCAGCTGGAGATGTCAAGTAAGCAATTGGATATACAAGTCAGGGACTCAGAAGAGAGGCCAACACTAGAAATGAGAGGAAGTGTTGAAGCTCAACAACCAGGAAGTCAAGAGCCATTAGAAAGCAAGTAAAAAGTGGCCAGCCTATCACCATTTCTGTACATGTTGAGCATCTCAAAAGATATTCCTTTTCTATATTGGTGACAGGCATTGCAGAGTGAAAAGAAGTCTCTTAAAGGGCCAAGTCACACTTATGGTACTGATCATATTCACCTTTTCTTATAGTCCAGTACTTTGGCCACCTCATGCGAAGAGTTGACTCATTGGAAAAGACTCTGATGCTGGGAGGGATTGGGGGCAAGAGGAGAAGGGGACGAC
>NW_011483706.1:0-232 GCF_000754665.1 Bison bison bison | reverse complement strand
AGCACCATGGAATAAATTCTAATTTAGCCAAGCCAAATATGATTATTCCACTGTCCTTTTGCCATATAATCTTCTAGCTTTGCTTCTCTCACAGCTAGCCGTGCCCATATGAAAAAAAAAATATATGACCAATTAGACTGTCAAGAACAGGGAAAGATCTGAGATTTTACCCTATTTATAAACAAACAAGTTAACCTGCCACAGTGTTTCAAATTCTGGCAGAAGACACACG
>NW_011483705.1:9554-10258 GCF_000754665.1 Bison bison bison | reverse complement strand
TCAAGAACATATGGAGGTACTAAAAAGTGCAGTAGCACCAAAAAACACAATAGCTATGAGGTTTGCAAAGGAAGAAGTAAAAGTGTCATTATTCACAGATGACATTTTTCTACACATAGAATAGTCAAAAGGATGCAAAATAGAGTTAATCAATGAATGAAGCCAAGTGACTTGACATAAAGGAAATACTAAATAAAAAACCTAGTATTTCATGATAATACTAAAAATAATTAGAAAGAGAATTTAAAATACCACTTGAAATAGTATCAAGAACATAAAATGCCAAGAAATTAATGAAAGAGGTGCTAGTAAAAATATAAAACATCACTGAGAGAAAAGAAAGAGCTCAGTAAATGAAGTGAAATAATTTTTGAATGGATTGGAAGACTTGTTATTAAGTCACTGTCATTTTTCCCAAAATGATTATTACAATCATATTTAAAATTCCATCATGTTAGTTGTGGGAAAAATCTTCAAGCTGATAATAAAATGTATAAGGATATTAAAGGGCTGTGAATAGTCATGACAATCTTTAAGAAAATGAACAAAGTTGGAAGACACACAGAATCAGATATGAGATTTACTATAAAGATATAGTATTTTTAAAATATGTGGTATTGGAGCAAGGATAGGCCAATTTTTTTCACCAATGGAAGAGGACATAGAATATATATTCTTATATTTCTATAAGAATATAGAAATAA
>NW_011483705.1:4726-6469 GCF_000754665.1 Bison bison bison | reverse complement strand
GTAAGTCAGTACTGGCACACTATAGTAACAGAAAAAGAGAAAGGTTATATGATCATCCTAATTGATGCAGAAAATATATGTGATAAAATGCAGAAAATATCCATGAGGAACGATTAAAAGCATTTAAGAAGGGGGTCTATCAGAAATCTACAATGCAGTTATTCCTAGGGGAGAAACATTTGAAGGACTCCATGTAAAATCAAACAAGACATAATTGCCCATTGTCATCCTTTCTATTCAACACCACAATACAGGATTTCTGCCTTGAACTTTCAGGTAGTGACTCAGGCTCTTCACACAGCAAGCTCTCAGACTATTGAATTATGGACAAGTCCTGAGAATTGTGCTTTTTCAAGGAATTGCCAGGCACCTTAAATGTGACAATCCTCTGAGAAAGGAGTTTTGGGGAAGCTCCAAACCTTTTCCTCCCCCTTCAGTGGCTGATATATTGTCACTTTTTAGAGAAACCATAATTGTGAGTCTTTTGATTTCCGAGGGTCCCAAGGAGCAGAAGAGATGCTGGGAAGAGGACCATTTAAAACACCACGAAGTTAGCTGTTATGATGCTGGAGGACCATTTAAAACACCACAAAGTTAGCTGTTATGATTGGTTTATTATTGTTTTGCTGTTGCTAGTGTTGTCTTAGCCATTTTTCTTGAGTAAATGCTATTCAGATTTTTACAAGTGCTTTGTTAATTACAAAGTTCTAAAAACCCTTTATTCTGACAATATCTGCCTGTGCCTTCATTACTTTTTAGGGGTAGTAAGGTTTCAGAAGTCCTCCCTCCACAGATCAAGAAGTGCCTGTTCCTATATGCTACATTTCAGTCCAAGTATAAATCCAAGAAATCAAACTGTATATTATTTACAGAATCTTTTTCTTCTAGAAGCAAACCAACATGTGGTGCTTATGTAATTGTGTACAACTGTCTACAAACAGGACTTGTTTCTTTAGTCAATTAGTTATAGAAAACTCCACATAAGGATATGGTGTGGCATCAGAGAGTATATGTTTTTATTGCTGCATAAGAAATTATCTCAAGGGGGCGGTCCTAAGATGGAGGAGGAATAGGACAGGAAGACCACTTTCTACCCTACAAATTCATAGAAAGAACATTTGAATGCTGAGAAAATTCCACAAAACAACTTCTGAATGCTGGCAGAGGACATCAGGCACCCAGAAAGGCAGCCCATTATCTTCAAAAGGCGGTAAGGACAAAATATAAAATATAAAAAGAGAGACAAAAGAGTTAGGGATGGAGACCCATCCCAGGAAGGGAGTTTAAAAGAGGAGAAGTTTCCAAACACCAAGAAACCCTCTCACTCGCGGGTCTGTAGGGAGTTTTGGAATCTCAGAGGGCAACATAACCGGGAGGAAAAATAAATAAATAAACCCCACAGATTACGTGCCTAAGGACAACTCCCAGCAGACAAGTAGCCCAGACACTTGCATCCGCCACCAGAAAGCGTGGGGCTAAACAGGAAGGGGCCGACTGCATTGCTTAGGATAAGGACCGGGCCTGAATGCCCTGAGGGCAATCTGAGGGAGCTAATGTGAGATACCAACCCAAACTGTGGGATAGCCAGAGAGAGAGAAAAAAAAGAAAAAAGAGAACTATCCCGCAAAAAGCCCTAACCTAAGGCACTGCTCGGAGAAGGCAATGGCACCCCACTCTAGTACTCTTGCCTAGAAAATCCCATGGATGGAGGAGCCTGGTGGGCTGCAGTCCATGGGGTCGCTA
>NW_011483705.1:827-1484 GCF_000754665.1 Bison bison bison | reverse complement strand
CTTTACAGACAAGCAAAAGCTGAGAGAATTCTGCACCACCAAACCAGCTCTCCAACAAATGCTAAAGGATCTTCTCTAGACAGGAAACACAGAAAGATTGTATAAATTTGAACCCAAAACAACAAAGTAAATGGCAACTTACTGGGATCATACTTATAAGTAATTACCTTAACAGTAAATGGGTTGAATGCCCCAACCAAAAGACAGAGACTGGCTGAATGGATACAAAAACAAGACCCCTATATATGCTGTCTACAGGATACCCACCTCAAAACAAGGGACACATACAGACTGTAAGTGAAGGGCTGGAAAAAGATATTTCACGCAAATGGAGACCGAAAGAAAGCCAGAGTAGCAATACTCATATCAGATAAAATAGACTTTAAAATAAAGGCTGTGAAAAGAGACAAAGGACACTACATAATGATCAAAGGATCAATCCAAAAAGAAGATATAACAATTATAAATATATATTCACCCAACATAGGAGCACCACAATATGTAAGGCAAATGCTAACAAGTATGAAAGGAGAAATTAACAATAACACAATAATAGTAGGAGACTTTAATACCCCACTCACACCTATGGATAGATCAACTAAACAGAAAATTAAAAAGGAAACACAAACTTTAAATGATACAATGGAACAGTTAGAC
>NW_011483705.1:288-727 GCF_000754665.1 Bison bison bison | reverse complement strand
CTTCTGAATAACCAACAAATCACAGAAGAAATAAAAAAAGAAATCAAAATATGCATAGAAACGAATGAAAATGAAAACACAACAACGCAAAACCTATCAGTTCAGTTCAGTTCAGTTCAGTCGCTCAGTCATGTGACCCCATTAACCGCAGCATGCCAGGCCTCCCTGTCCATCACAAACTCTCAGAGTCCACCCAAACCCACATCCATTGAGTCGGTGATGACATCCAACCATCTCATCCTCTGTCCCCTTCTCTTCCTGCCCTCAATCTTTCCTAGCATCAGGGTCTTTTCAAGTGAGTCAGCTCTTCACATCAGGTGGCCAAAGTTTTGGAGATTTCAGCTTCAACATCAGTCCTTTCCAATGAAACACCCAGGACTGATAACCTTTAGGATGGACTGGTTGGATCTCCTCACAGTCCAAGGGACTCTCAAGAGTC
>NW_011483705.1:0-188 GCF_000754665.1 Bison bison bison | reverse complement strand
CTCTCACATCCATACATGACCACTGGAAAAACCATAGCCTTGACTAGACAGACTTTTGTTGGCAAAGTAATGTCTCTGCTTTTTACTATGGTGCCTAGGTTGGTCATAACTTTCCTTCCAAGGAGTAAGCATCTTTTAATTTCATGGCTGCAGTCACCATCTGCAGTGATTTTGGAGCCCAGAAAAAT
>NW_011483704.1:14306-15997 GCF_000754665.1 Bison bison bison | reverse complement strand
TTGGTAATGGACAGGGAGGCCTGGCATGCTGCAGTTCATGGGGTCACAAAGAGTTGGACACGAATGAGCGACTGAACTGAACTGACCATTGTTAAATTCTTTATTACTTCTAATATGTTTTATTGGATTCTTTATTTTAATATTCTAAATATAAAATCATGTAATCTACAAATAGTTTTACCCCTTCTTTTCCAATCTGGGTACCTTTAGATTCTTTTTCTTGTCTAACTGCCTTGCCTAGAACCTAGAATAAAATGTTGAATCAAAGTAGGGACGACACATATCCCTGTTCCTAATTTTAGCTAGAACACATTCAGTCTTTCAGCATTAAATATGATAGAAGCTGTGGATTTTTTGCAGACATCCTTTGTCAGGTTGAGGAAGTTTACCTCTCTTGTTTCCTGAGTGTGTTTTTTTTTTAATCATGCAAGAATGCTGGATTTTATCAAATGCTTTATCTGCATCAATTGAGATGATCATGTAGTTTTTTTCCTTCATTCAATTTGTGTAATATATTGATCCCCACTAGTCATGGTTTATTATCTTTTTAATGTTTGTGGATTCACCTTGCTACTACTGTTTCAAAGATGTTTTTCTCTGTATTTATATGGAATGTTCATCTATAGATTTTGTTTGCTTGAGATCCCTTTGTCTTGTTTCTGTATCAGGATAATAATAGCCTCATAGAATGAATTTGGAAGGATTAGCTCTTTTATATTTTGGAACAGTTTGTAAATATTGATACTAGTTCCACTTTAAAGGTTTGGTGGAATTCACCAGAGAAGCCATATGGGCATAGGCTTTTCTTTATGGATAGTTTTCAATTTCTTATTTAATCTCTTTAGTTTTTATGGGTCTATTTCTATTTTTCCCTTGAGTCAGCGTAGGTACATTCTGACTTTCTAGTAATTTATCCACTTCATATAAGTTATTAACTTGTTGAAATACAGTTTATAACATTCTCCTATAATCATTTTTATTTCTGTAATGTTGGTAGTCACATCTTCAGTTTTATTACTGATTTTCTTCTCTCCTTTAATTGCTAAGTTTAGCTAAAAGCTTGTCAATTTAGTTGATCTTTTTGAAGAACCAACTTTTGTTGTTATTGACGTTCCATATTAATTTTCTATTTTCTATTTCACTAATTTTCCCTGTAATATTTATTATTATCTTTCTTTTTCTTGCTTTAGCCTATTTTACTCTTCTCTTTCCAGTGTCTTAAGGTGGAAGGTGAGGTTACTAACTTGAAATCTTTCTTCTTTTATAAGTGTTTTCAGGTACAAATTTTCCTCTAATCACTCTGCTTTCATTCAGTCCCATCAGTTTTATGTTGTGTATTCATTTCCACTCATCTCAAAGTATAGTCTAATTTCCTTTGTGATTTCTCCTTTGGTTCATTGGTTACTTAGGGATGTGTTGTTTAGTACCCACATGGTTGTGTTGATTTCTAATTTCATACCATTGTGGTTTAAGAACATAGACTGTATGATTTCAGTTCCTTAAAATGCACTGAGATTTATTTTATGCCCTTCTTTGTGGTCTTGGGGAGTGTTCTATGTCAATGAAAAGGGTTTTTCTATTGTTGTTGAGTCCTATTGTTGTTCTGTAGATATCTGTAATGTAATGTAATGTAATGTCTAGTTGGTTTACACTGTTGTTAAAGTCTTCTATTTCCTTGTTGATATTCTATA
>NW_011483704.1:10473-11705 GCF_000754665.1 Bison bison bison | reverse complement strand
TTCTATGTGTTAATTCTGAAACCTACCACTCTACCAAATTCATTGATGAAGTTCTGTAGTTTTCTGGTAGCATCTTTAAAATTTTCTATGTATAGTAACATCATCTGCAAACAGTGACAGTTTTACTTCTTTTCCAATTTGGATTCTTTTCGTTTCTATTTCATCTCTGATTACTATTACTAGGACTTCCAAAACTATGTTGAATATATAAGTAGCAAGTGATTTTTACCTGATCTTAGAGGAAATGCTTTCAACTTTGCACTGTTGAGTATGATGTTAGCTGCAGGTTTGTCTTTTATGGCCTTTACTATGTTGAGGTATGTTCCCTCTATGCCTACTTCCTGGAAAGCTTTTATCATAAATGGATGCTGAATTTTGTTAAATGTTTTTTTAATTGAGATAATCATATGGTTTTTATTCTTCAGTTTGTTGAGGTGGTGTATCTCATTGATTGATTTGTAGATATTGAAAAATACTTGCATCTCTGGGATAAATCCTATTGATCATGGTGTATGATACTTTCAATGTATTGTGGGGTTTGGATTGCTAGTATTTTGTTGAAGGTTTTTGCATCTATGTTCATCAATGATATTAGCCTGTAATTTTCTTTTTTTGTGACATCTTTTTCTGGTTTTGGTATCAGGGTGAGGGTGGCCTCATAGAATGATGTCTGAGAGTTTTCCTTCATCTGCAATTTTTTAGAACAGTTTCAGAAGGATAGGTGTTAGTTCTTCTCTAAATGTTTGATAGAATACACCTCTGTAACCTGCAGGTCCTGAATTTTTGTTGTTTGCGAGTTTTAAAATCACAGTTTCAACTAGACTGCTTGTGATTGATCTGCTCATGTTTTCTATTTCTTCCTGGTTCAGTCTTGGGAGATTGTCCCTTTCAAAGAATTTTACCATTTCTTCCAAGTTGTGCACTTTATTGTCATAAGTTGCTTGTAGTAGTCTCTTATGAGCCTTTGTATTTCTGTTGTGTCAGTTGTAGCTTCTCCATTTTCATTTCCAATTTTATTGATTTGAATTCTCTCCCTTTTTTTCTGATGAGTCTAGCTAACAGTTTACAATTTTATCTTTTAAGAAAGAGCATTTAGTTTCATTGATTTTTGCTATTGTTTTCTTTGTCACTATTTCATTTATTTCTGCTCTGATCGTTATGATTTTTTTTCCTTCTACAAACTTCGAGTTTTGTTTATTCTTCTTTTTCTATTTGTTTTAGGTGTAAGGTTA
>NW_011483704.1:9473-10373 GCF_000754665.1 Bison bison bison | reverse complement strand
TCCTTTGTTGATTGCATCATTTACAAATATTTTTCTCCCAATCTGTGGGTAGTATTTTCATCTTGTCTATGGCTTCCTGTGTTGTGCAAAAGCTTTTGAGTTTAAGTAGGTGCCATTAGTTTATTTTTGTTTTCATTTTTATTACTCTGAAGTGAAAGTGAAAGTCACTCAGTCGTGTCCAACTCTTTGTAACCCCATGGACTATATAATTATGGAATTCTCCAGGCCAGAATACTGGAGTAGGTATCCTTTCCCTTCTCCAGGGGTTTATTACTCTAGGAGATGAGTAAAAAAGAATCTTGTTGTGATTTATGCCAAAGAGTGTTTTGCCTATAGTTTCCTCTAAGAGTTTTAGAGTGTACAGTCTCACATTTAGGCCTTTAATCCATTTTGAGCTTACTTCTATGTATGGTGTTAAATAATGTTCTAATTTCATTTTTTTTACATGTGGCTATCCCGTTTTCTCAGCGCTATTAATTGAAGAGACTGTATTTCCACCATTGTATACTCTTGCCTTCTTTGTCATAGATTAGTTGACCATAGGTTTGTGGGTTTATTTCTGAGCATTTTATCCTGTTTCACTGATCTATGTTTCTATTTTTGTGCCACTACCATACTGCTTTGATGACTACAGCTTTTTGTGATAGTCTGAAGTCGGGGAGACCAATTCCTCCAGCTCCATTTTTCTATCAAGATTGTTTTGGCTATTCAGGGTCTTTTGTATCCCCATACAAATTTTGAGATTTGTTGTTCTAGTTCTGTGAAAAATGTCATCAGTAATTTGATAGGGATTGAATTGAATATGTAGATTTTGACAATCTTGATGCTTCTAATCCAAGACCATGATGTATCTCTCCATTTTCTTCTGTAGTATTTGATTTCTTTAATCAGTATCTTATA
>NW_011483704.1:6445-6977 GCF_000754665.1 Bison bison bison | reverse complement strand
CATCTGTCTATGTGGATCCAAGCAGATCAAGCGTCATCCCCTTCCAAGTCCTCCTTCAGGTATGCCAGTCACAGCAGTTACCAAACCTGACAGGACCTCCTCTGAACAGGTGGTTCCAGGCGGGCAGAGCAGCACCATCCTCTCCAAGACCTACTCTAACTATCCAGCCACTGTACATGTCCCTATGGAGGCCTGCACCTCAGCTGGCTGGAGTGGGTAAGGGCACTCCAAAGCAGCTCCTGGAACAGATTCCAGTGAGAGGAGCACACATAAAGGTAGGGATGACACAACAGGTCCAGACCTCCAAGACCTATTGGGAGGTCTTGGAGGCCTACTGGGGAGGTGCGGTAGGGTGTAGCTTGCAGTAGGGGCAAGGAAACTGATAGAGAAGAATTTTCAATTTTTTCCCCTTTATTTTACTTTTTAACTTTTATTCATTTATTTAGCTGTTCTGGGTTTGTTTTGTTTAGTTGTTGATATTGAACACCTCAATACATAAGGTAAATACTAACAGCCATAAAAGGGAAAATTG
>NW_011483704.1:4391-6345 GCF_000754665.1 Bison bison bison | reverse complement strand
GGTTTGGGTAACTGACATCCCATGCTAGGGAAGTTTTTAGTTATCATCTCTTCAAATACTTTCTCAGATCCTTTCTCTCTCTCTTCTCTTTCTGGGACCTCCCCCCGATATTGCAAATGTTGGATTCTTTAATGTTGTCCCAAGGTCTCTTAGACTGAGTTAATTTCTTTTCATTCTTTTTTCTTTATTCTGTTTGGAGGCAGTGATTTCCACCATTCTGTCTTCCAGGTCGCATCTGTTCTCTGCCTCACTTATTCTGCTCTTGATTCCTTCCAGTGTATTTTTCATTTCAGTTGTTGTATTATTCATCCCTGTTTGCTTATTCTTTAGTTCTTCTAGATCTTTTTTAAACATTTATTGCATCTTCTTGTTCCTTGCCTCCATATTTTCCTGAGATTCTGAATCAGCTTCACTCTCATTATTCTGAATTATTTTTCTGGAAGGCAGCCTATCTCCACCTCACTTAGTTATTTTTCTGGGGTTTTATCTTCTTCTTTCTTCTGTGACATAATCCTCCGTTTTTTTGGTTTTTTTTTTTTCACTTCATCTAACTTTCTATGATTGTGGTTTTCATTTCACAGGCTGCAGGGTTGTAATTCTTCTTGATTCTTCCCTCCGTCCTCCAGTGGATTGGGCTATCTAAGAGGCTTCTGCAAGCTTCCTGATGGGAGGGAATAGTGGTAGTTAGACCTAGGTTTTGCTCCTCTGGTGGACAAGGCTGTGCTCAGGAAAATTTTAATCCAATTGTCTGCTAACTGGTAGGCCTGTGTTTCCTTCCTATTGGTTGTTTGGCCTGAAGTAACCCAGCACCGGAGCCTACAGAATGATTGGTGGGGCTAGTGCTTTCCAGAACTGCTGCTGCCAGTGTCGTTGTCTCCACCTTGTGCCAAGCCCCTCTCCTACCTCAGCAGGAGACTCCCCAAATACTAGCAGGTAGTTCTGACCAGTCTTTTATGGGGTCACTGCTTTTTCCCCCTGGGTCCTGGCACACACAAAACTTTGTGTGTGCTCTCCAAGAGTGGACTTTCTATTTCCCCAAGTCCTGTGAAATTCCTGCAATCAAATACTGCTGGCCTCCAAAGTCAGAATCTTTGGAGATTACTCCTACCATTGACAGACCCCAGACTGAAAAGCCTGACATGGGCTCAGAAAGTTCACTCCAGTTGGAGAATTTCTGTGGTATAATTGTTTACCAGTTTGTGGATCTCCTACCTGGTGGGTATGAGATTTCATTCTGCCCCTTCTACCATCTTGTTGTGGCTTCGCCTTTGTCTTTGGATGTATGGTTATCTTTCTTGGCAGGTTCCAGAGTTTTTGTCAACAGTTGTTCGGCAATTAATTGTGATTCTCATGTTCTTGTAAGAAGGGATGAGCACACATCCTTCTGCTCTGCCAACTTCCTAGCACCGTTTGCTGATTGTTTAATGGTCATGGCACCCTGTCAAAACTCATTTGATGGGTGGAATCAAGATCACAGAGTAAGAGGACATGGAGTTAATGTCTTCTCAAAACTAGGACACCAAGTAGTCACTGGTGGGGATCCTTGAACACCTAAGGGGATGGGAGGAACCCCTACAGGACCAGATAGGATGTGGGAAGGAAGTAAGGAGGGAGGAAAAGGAAAAGTGGAGGCAGAATGGGACTGGCACCCTTCATGGAGGGTGAGGGATGGGAGAGAGTCCTGCATTTGGAGAGGCCACTTACAGCTGGGAGATCAGCGAGGATGGAGAGAAACCTTCAGGGGATGAAAGAGGAACACAACCAGCATCTCCCACACCCATTTGGGCCCTAGTGAGCCTTCTGGGGTTCTGAGCCTGAAACTCCACACCCTAAGGCCCCTTTCAGCTGTGCAGATCCTGGGCCTGGGGCCTGACCCATGCCAGGGCCTCTTTCAGCTTCACAGGTGCCCAGGGCCTGAACTGACTCCCCAAGGCTCTTGCAGCCACATGAGTCC